>NC_045162.1:28182001-28282001 GCF_900700415.2 Clupea harengus | reverse complement strand
TCTAGAGCCTCTCGTCAGGCTCTCCCTGATCCAGAGTCAGCCACACACACACACACACACACACACACACACACACACACACACACACACACACACACACGCACACACGCACACACGCACACTCTCCCTGATCCAGAGTCAGTTGGAGCCTGTGTTTGACACACACATATACACACACACACACACACACACACACACGCACACACACGCACACTCTCCCTGATCCAGAGTCAGTTGGAGCGGTCCTCATGGAGCAAGTCGAGTCCAGTTCCCTCAACCAGTGACCTGGGGGCAACACACCCAGACACCCTCCCAACCAGTGACCTAGGGGACAACACACACCCAGACACCCTCCCAACCAGTGACCCTGGGGGCAACACACCCAGACACCCTCCCAACTAATACTGCACCTCCAGGGCTACACACCCAGACACCCTCCCAACTAATACTGCACCTCCAGGGCTACACTGAACAGCAGCTTTTGCCTCAAACTCAGGCTCTCATTACTTACATGGTCTCCAGACAAATGCACAGCATATACAAAGAATCTAATGGCATGTATAAAATATAAATTCTACAGCTGATATAGGGTAGAAACTAGGGTAGAGCATTAACTGAAACACCTTGGGAAGCAGCTCCTGGTTGAGTGTGTGAGTAGGAGGAGAGAGGAGAGAGCTGATGTTTAGTGTCTGTCCCCAGCTGGTGAGCTCAGACCTGGAGGTGTACGAGGAGGCCAGCCAGTGCCTGTGTGAGTAGGAGAGAGCTGATGTTTAGTGTCTGTCCCCAGCTGGTGAGCGCAGACCTGGAGGTGTACGAGGAGGCCAGCCAGTGCCTGTCCCTGCTGGCGCAGCTGTACGGCGGGCAGGGCCCCGACTGCCTCATCCCGGAGGACCTCCTCAGCCTGGAGCAGGCGCTGCAGACGCACCCCCAGCCTCGAGAGCAGAAGCTCCTGTTACGGGTCATCAAACGCCTGGTGAGAACACCGCAGTGCTTACTTACATACATACACACATACAACACACACACATACAACACACACACATGTGTCTACTTACATACACACACACATGTGTTTACTTACATACATACACACATATGTGTCTACTTACATACACACATACAATACACACAAATGTGTCTACTCACATACACACACACGTGTGTCTACTTACATACACACATACAACACACACACACATACAACACACACACATGTGCTTACTTACATACACACATACAACACACACACATGTGTCTACTTACATACAATACACAAGCATGTGTCTACTCACACACACACATACAACACACACACACACACATGTGTCTGCTTACATACAGTTCATCTATTGCATACTTATTACATATTACACACAGGCCACCAGCTGAAGAAGTTCCCTGGTATAAATACTATCTTCTAGGTTGATACTGGCACTAAGATCAAGGGGCAAGAGATTGATGTGAAATAGCATTTAGAGGCATCTCACCAAAGCACAGCAGCCTGTGACTGGACGTGTCTCCATCACATAGGTTACCAGCCAAGGCTTCAATTATGTTCAAATCCATCACCTGTCAATTATAGGATGAGAATGCTAAAGTGAAGGTCAAACTTGGCTGTCAAATGGATCTGGAAACCTGTCATTCACAGGAAAGTATCTGTGTTCAAAGTTAAAAAATATGCTGTTAAACAGTAGTATCTGAATTTAGATATTCCTTTGTGTTGATTCTACATTAAAGATATTTTTTAATCAATTGACAGAGCTCATTTGAGTCTTTGATGGTGGCCCCTACATTGATCCCTAAACACATCCAGGGGCCCACAGGGCACAGGCTGCTGTGGCAGGTTGGTATATGCCAGGTGGCCCGACACAAAAGCATCCTTCTATATGTGTCCACACACCTATGTAGACACGCACACATACACTCACTCTCGAGAACACAGCACACGGGACTTCACTGCAAGTCGTCAGTCAGAGCCTGACACAAGCACTCAAACACCCATCGTTATTGGCTAATGTTATGGAAGTTCCATTTTTCCTTGGTAGGATTTATGGGATCTGATGGTACTTCCACTCACAATAACACCTAACTTCTTACCTGGAGCTAGAGCTGCAAGGAACACAGCATATTGTCTTGCATATTTAATGCAGTGCAAAGGCTAAAGTATTTCCTCTTACATACTTCACTGAGCTCCAGAATGGACAGCAGCACAATATAACAGCCATTGAATTTATGCCAGCACACTGCTAAAATGTATATTCTGGATGCAGTTGAATCTCACACATGAACTCCTAAAGTGATGTAGAGCCATTGGAATGTATTTAGTTTTTCATGAAAGATATTATACCATACTGTTTTCATGAAATATACTGTAGTATAACATGTTTTTCCCAGATTGAAAAGAAAGTTTAATTTTCAAGGGAGTTTCATTTGGTGTGGAGTTTATTTGAAATGTTAGCCAAATGTTTGGACAGGCAGGAAGAATGAGTGCTTTGAGTGGCTACAGTAGAGGTCTGTGTGTGTGTGCGGCTCTGATCCATGGCTGCTTTTCAGAGGAATGTGTTTTCCAGACTCTGGCTTGTAGAGCTGTTTGTATTTCCAAAATAGACAGAGCGTCAGCCCCCTCGTTCCAACACAGGGTTGTCAGATGACATAGGTGCGAGCCTGCTGTCTCTCCACTGTGAGATAGCCAGGGGGTGTGAAGGAGGGAGCACTGTGTGCGTGTGTGTGTGTGTGTGTGTGTGTGTGTGTGTGTGTGTGTGTGTGTGTGAAGGAGAGAGCACTGTGTGCAGGAGAGAGAGGGATTCAGGGACGCCAGGGCAAGTCAGCTTCAGGCTTGCTTCACTTTCGTTCGTCCTGTCTTTCTTTTTCTTCCCCAGCTCCCACCTCCCTCAGTCTCTCTCTCTCTCCATTCCTCTAACGTTCTCTCTTTGTTAACTGAAGGTGTCTGCAGTAAACTCACCACAGCTTCTCAAGGACAAGGAAGTATTATTGACAAAAGTCCCATTTCTATAAGATTGAGGTGATGCTGCCGGCATGCAGTAGTTGTGTTACTTTTGAGCATGTTTAAAGATGTGGTCACTCTACCTCAGTGAGAGACGAAGAGGGCGGGGGGGGGCGGGGGGGGGGGGGGAGGTGTGGAGGGGGTGAGGGAGGTGGAGGTGTGGAGGGGGTGAGGGAGGTGGAGGTGTGGAGGGGGTGAGGGAGCTGGAGGTGTGGAGGGGGTGAGGGAGCTGGGGGGGGGGTGGAGGTGGAGGGAGTGAGGGAGCTGGGGGGGGGGGGGGGGAGGTGGAGGGAGTGAGGGAGCTGGGGGAAGATGGCTCCTCTAATTCCCTGGTGAGTCATGTTTACAGAGTGGCTGCAGCCTCTTGACAGACAGAAGACAACACACAGGGTCCTGGGTTAAGATTAGATCCGATTCAAACAGGGTCCTGGGTTAAGATTAGATCCGATTCAAACAGGGTCCTGGGTTAAGATTAGATCAGATTCAAACAGGGTCCTGGGTTAAGATTAGATCCGATTCAAACAGGGTCCTGGGTTAAGATTAGATCCGATTCAAACAGGGTCCTGGGTTAAGATTAGGTCAGATTCAAACAGGGTCCTGGGTTAGGATTAGATCCGATTCAAACAGGCTCCTGGGTTAAGATTAGATCCGATTCAAACAGGGTCCGGGGTTAAGATTAGATTCAAACAGGGTCCTGGGTTAAGATTAGATCCGATTCAAACAGGGTCCTGGGTTAAGATTAGGTCAGATTCAAACAGGCTCCTGGGTTAAGATTAGATGAGATTCAAACAGGCTCCTGGGTTAAGATTAGATGAGATTCAAACAGGCTCCTGGGTTAAGATTAGATGAGATTCAAACAGGGTCCTGGGTTAAGATTAGATCAGATTCAAACAGGGTCCTGGGTTAAGATTAGGTCAGATTCAAACAGGGTCCTGGGTTAAGATTAGATCAGATTCAAACAGGGTCCTGGGTTAAGATTAGATCCGATTCAAACAGGGTCCTGGGTTAAGATTAGGTCAGATTCAAACAGGGTCCTGGGTTAGGATTAGATCCGATTCAAACAGGCTCCTGGGTTAAGATTAGATCCGATTCAAACAGGGTCCGGGGTTAAGATTAGATTCAAACAGGGTCCTGGGTTAAGATTAGATCCGATTCAAACAGGGTCCTGGGTTAAGATTAGATCCGATTCAAACAGGGTCCTGGGTTAAGATTAGGTCAGATTCAAACAGGGTCCTGGGTTAGGATTAGATCTGATTCAAACAGGCTCCTGGGTTAAGATTAGATCCGATTCAAACAGGGTCCGGGGTTAAGATTAGATTCAAACAGGGTCCTGGGTTAAGATTAGATCCGATTCAAACAGGGTCCTGGGTTAAGATTAGGTCAGATTCAAACAGGCTCCTGGGTTAAGATTAGATGAGATTCAAACAGGCTCCTGGGTTAAGATTAGATGAGATTCAAACAGGCTCCTGGGTTAAGATTAGATGAGATTCAAACAGGGTCCTGGGTTAAGATTAGATCAGATTCAAACAGGGTCCTGGGTTAAGATTAGGTCAGATTCAAACAGGGTCCTGGGTTAAGATTAGATCAGATTCAAACAGGGTCCTGGCTTAAGCAGCACACCTACATGTTCCACTTTTGCTGCTTTAAGATTAGATGAGATTCAACTTTATAGTCACTGTGCAGAATATGGGTACAAAGCCAATGAAATTAACATCTAAGCAGAAAATAAGGTATTATTTATGTAATCATTATGTATCGTTATGTAAATGATACAGGAAAAGTAAGTACTACACATAAGTGATGCGATATCTTACAAGATGTACAGTGGAGAGTTACAATAAGCCATACTAGATACTAAATACATATACTGGACAGAGAAGTGGACAGAATCGAGACTATAGACACTGCAAGTGTACGCTTGTAGGTACAGTATGAACAGCATATGTACATTTGGTTATGTACATAGAATATAAACAATATATGTACTGTAATATTAATTGAACCGTGTAGGTGGTTCAGTCCGTGCGAAATATTCCTAGTGCAAATAAACGGTTGACTACAGTACTGTAAACAGTGCAGTGATGCTATTGGAGTGGCGGTGTGGAGGTTAGCAGGGTCCCGTCCCAGCCACAGGGGAGAGGCTGTTCCTGAGCCTGCTGGTGTGGGAGCGGAAGCCCCTGTAATACCTGCCAGATGGGAGGAGGGTGAGAAGGTCATGGTTAGGGCGGGAGGCCTCCTTGATGTTTCTGGTCCTGCCCAGGCAGCGCTTGTGGTGAATGTGCTTGATGGTGGGGGACTGTGTGCGCCAGTGATCCGTTGAGCTGCGTTCACCACCAGCTGCAATGCTTTACAGTCTGATGCAGAGCAGTTGCCGTGCCACACTGAGATTGAGATTTGAGATTTTTGAAGGCATTGGTCTGTGTAGAGGAATAATTTTGTGTTGTGTTCACCAGACTATTTGCTGTAATTGGTTGATTCTGATTAGCCAGGATGCTATTGATTGGCAGCAGGCTGATGGTGTTAGAGGCTCTTGTGGTGAATGTGCTTGATGGTGGGTGACTGTGCCAGTGATCTGTTGAGCTGCGTTCACCACCACCACAGTTGCCATACCACATTGAGATGCAGTGCGTGAGTAGGGCTCTCAATGGTACAGCGGTAGAAGTCAACCAGTATCCTTGAACACACCGGTGAGCTTTCTGAATGCTCCGTAGGAAGGAAAGGCCTTTTTGACCAGGAGGATGGAGGACTTCAGGGACCAGGTGAGATCATCGGAGATGCAGGTGCCAAGGAACTTGAAGTTTGACACGCTCTAGTACAAGTTCCGTTGATGTAGATGGGTATATGTGCATGACTGCTAGCCCACCTAACGTCCACCATGATCTCCTTGGTCTTCTGGGTGTTAAGGGCCAGGTGGGTGTTGTTGTAACTGCAGTGTTCAGGGTGATAGATAGATAGATAGATAGATAGATGGATACTTTATTAATCCCGAAGGAAATTTAGGAGGAGGTGAGGGTGGGGTCTGTTGGTCAGGAAGTCCAGCATCCAGAGTTGCAGAGGGATGCGCTGATACCAAGATGGCTAAGCTTGGAGATCAGCTGGGAAGGGATCACAGCGTTAAATGCTGAACTGAAGTCCGTGAACAGCATTCTGACGTGCAGGTCGTGACTGTCCAAGTGGGTCAGAGCAGAGTGAGGGGTTGTGGAGATGGCGTCCTCCGTTGACCTGTTGCAGCAGTAGGCACACTGGTTTGGGTCCAATGTAGCAGGCTGACAGGATTTCAAGTTTGAAAGAACCAATCTCTCGAAGCGCTTTGGCGATGATGGGGGTGAGTGCAACCGGACGGAAGTCATTAAGGGCCGTAGCAGTGGAGAGCTTTGGCATTGGCACAGTGGGGGCAGTCTTGAAACTACAACTGGGGACTACTGCCTGGGCCAGGGACAGATTGAAAAATCTGCTGCTCTGCACAGGCCCTAAGCACGGGCCCAGCTGCCCTCCACGCATTCACCCTGCTCTGGGTGGAGCACACATCTGGGGTGGGGACTGGAGTGAGTGAGAGGCTGCTCATCAGGTGCTAGATCTGCTTTGGGGATGACCTCCCTATTTCCCTGGTCAAAGTGAGCATAGAAGTAGTGGAGCTCGTCAGGGACGGTGGCAGGGCTGGTTGGGGGCACAGTGCTGGGTGGTTTGGGGTTTGTGATCGTCTGCATGCCTTGCCACATGTGTCAGGGGTCAGAGGAGTTAAAGTGCTCTTCAGTCCTCTGTTTGTAACGGTGTTTAGCCTGGGAGATTGCCCTCCGCAGGCTGGCCCTGTCAAGCTCAAAGTTTCCTGGTCTCCAGACCTCAAGACTGCAACTCTTGCTTCTAGTAGGAGGCAAACCTCTCTGTCCATCCGTGTGTGTGTGTGTGTGTGTGTGTGTTGTCACTCTGACCAGTTGATGTGTCGATGTTTAAGAATCATTTTTAAAGCATGTTTTGTTTTTGAAGGCATTGGTCTGTGTAGAGGAATAATTGTGTGTTGTGTTCACCAGACTATTCGCTGTAATTGGTTGATTCTGATTAGCCAGGATGCTATTGATTGGCAGCAGGCTGATGGTGTCACAGGCTCTGTGGAAGGAGGCCAGCACCAGCACCAGCACCAGCACCAGGCCAGAGGCCAGAGGCCAGCATCAGCAAGTCTCACTCAGGACTGGAGCGGAGGAAATCCTGTCTTGGGCTGGGTGCCATCACTGCATTAGCCCACTCACAGTCGGCCTTGGAGCCTGTACATAACCCTTAACCCTTAACCCATAACCCTTAATCCTTAACCCTTAACCCTTCATCTCTTCTCATCTCATCTCATCTGCCTCAGGCTAGTGGGCTCTGCTTTAGTGTTTCACAAGTTCAAGGAAGTATGGAAATGTCTAGATATCCACGTAAAAATACAATACACTACAATAACCACTCAAGCCTTTTTTTTTAGGAAGATATACTGTACACTTGTTCCAAAGCAACACTTAATATCCATGTATTCTTGTAGTGTTTTAAGTGCAGTGCTGTTCTGCTAAGACCGCAGTGCTGGCTGCTTTTGCGGTGTTGGTAAACCCAGGCCAGAGGTAGGGTCTTGCACCTGTGTGGACGTTAATATTTGAAAAGAAGCCCTGGGCTAATTTCTCATCAGTCAGGTTCCTGCACCAGTGTTCTCCTCACATTCAGTCAAGGCATATTAACAATTTACTGGCCAAAGGCTCACTGACAGCCTCCAGGGAGAAGAGAGCCGAGGTGTTCTCCTTCAATCTCCTACCTACGCTCCCCAACACACACACACACACACACACACTCTCTCTTTCTCAGTCTCTCTCTGGTATCAAAAAGAAAATTGAATATCACGTTCCCATAAGTTTAGATGCTTTGGTTCAGAGGAGTTGTTGGATCTCTCTCGTATATGTCGGGAGATTTATTGTGACATCACTTTTGCTTGGCTATATTCAACACCTAGACAAGGGGATCGCAGCCTTCCGGTGATAACTCAGCCCTTATCCTTCCTTCCGGTGATAACTCAGTCCTTCTCCTTCCTTCCGGTGATAACTCAGTCCTTCTCCTTCTCCTTCCGGTGATAACTCAGTCCTTCTCCTTCCTTCCGGTGATAACTCAGTCCTTCTGCTTCCTTCCGGTGATAACTCAGTCCTTCTGCTTCCTTCCGGTGATAACTCAGTCCTTCTCCTTCCTTCTCATGCTGCACAACATGCTGAAAAAGTGGCTGTTGGGTTACCCCTCTTATCTTAGTGCTATTTAAAAAAAACTCACGTCTAACGTCCCTTTTAAATTTAGCCAAAACTAAGAATAAGAAAAAAGAGATACCATAATAATAGTCGTCTTGATATTGAATAATGGTACCTGTTGCCAAAACCATTTATACATAGTATACATCCTGCATGTTTCAACCATAGCTTATGGGGACCGTGTGTATGTTTCAACCATAGTTTATGGGGACAGTGTGTATGTTTCAACCATAGCTTATGGGGACAGTGTGTATGTTTTAACCATAGTTTATGGGGACAGTGTGTATGTTTCAACCATAGTTTATGGGGACAGTGTGTATGTTTCAACCATAGCTTATTACGACAGTGTGTATGTTTCAACCATAGTTTATGGGGACAGTGTGTATGTTTCAACCATAGCTTATGGGGACAGTGTGTATGTTTCAACCATAGCTTATTACGACAGTGTGTATGTTTCAACCATAGCGTATGGGGACAGTGTGTATGTTTCAACCATAGCGTATGGGGACAGTGTGTATGTTTCAACCATAGCTTATGGGGACAGTGTGTATTAGCAGTGTGTAGACACAGCATACAGTATACGGACAGCATTGTATCCAACAGATGAAGAGATGTGAACACCTCCACGAGGAGCCAGAGGAGCCATCTGATCATTCTGTGACTTCCCCCTAATCTGTGACATTCTATTGAAGAGGGTAATGAGACGAGTTCCATTTCTGCAGCTTAGTAACATTGACACACATCATCGAACATGATGGATGATTTTATTATGACTCAATTAATGGTTTCTGTGAAATAGTTCTGGTATGTCGTCCTCATGGATGGGTGGATGTCCTTTCAAGTTCCTGGTTTTCTCACCGTATGGCTGCTAAGGCATGTAATAGTGTTGAATGACTCAAGAGAGAGGTGCACACAGCCCTATACATCCTGCTTGTTTGGACCGCTGGCTGTTGAGTCGGGCTGGCTGGCAGTGCTGCAGAGTGAGTGAGCGGGGGGAGGGGGGGCGGTGCGGAGGAGTGCAATCAAAAAGTGATTTCTGTTGTAAGAGAGCGGAGATTGACGGATATTGGCCTATCGATCTGCAGGGGGTGGAGTGGATAGAGATGCAGGAGGCCCTCGCCTCATTGTTTGCCTCTGAGTTCCAGAGGGCCCGCCGCCGCCGGTAAACACCCATCACAGTGCTCAGAGCCGTGTGTTTAATCAGCACCTCCTCGGCCTCCATCTCCATTTCCTGATCCGGACCTCACTGGAGGAAATTCATTACTGAGGGTGCAGGCAAGAGCACACAAGGTTCAAGAGGAAGAGAGGGGCCTCTCAGGGGATTCAACTTGTGTGTGTGTGTGTGTGTGTGTGTGTGTGTGTGTGTGTGTGTGCAAGTGTGCATATTTGTGTGCTTGTGCGTGTGAGAGAGCGGAAGAGAGAGACACTGCGTGTGTGTGTGTGTGTGTGTGTGTGTCAGACCTGCCCACACACAGCTATTGATTCATGGTGTGCTGTCCCTCTCCTAATTAGCACAAAGTCCCTTCTTGGCTGGTGTTAATGGGAGGAGGTGACCCATCCATATGTATCTGCTCCTGTCACCCACACAACGCCACACTTCCACTGCCTGGCTGCAGTAAGATGAATGGCCAAATCATTTACTGGATCTCAGCGCACCATATCCCTCAGCCATCACCACGTCTCACACACACACACTGCTGACATACACAACATTGTTGGCTGATTCTTCACGTGTGAGAATCGAGGTATGGGTATGAATCCCATCAGTGTCATTAAAGGCATACACACATAATATATGACATATCAGAGCGACCACGAGCTACCCTGTTCTCTTCTTCATCGCTTCGCAGCCCATGTCCCCTGGAAGGCCTCTTCCTCTTAAACTATAAGCTGGCTTTCTGATGGTGGTGGTCTGCTGATGTCTCTCCTGCCCCCCAGTGTTAATACCCAATGATGGAGACATGTCTCTCCTGCACCCCAGTGTTAATACCCAACGATGGAGACTCATGATGTCTCTCCTGCACCCCGGTGTTAATACCCAATGATGTCTCTCCTGCACCCCAGTGTTAATACCCAATGATGGAGGCTCATGATGTCTCTCCTGCCCCACAGTGTTAATACCCAACGATGTCTCTCCTGCCCCACAGTGTTAATACCCAACGATGTCTCTCCTGCCCCACAGTGTTAATACCCGATGATGTCTCTCCTGCACCCCAGTGTTAATACCCAATGATGGAGGCTCCTGCCCCCCAGTGTTAATACCCGATGATGTCTCTCCTGCACCACAGTGTTAATACCCGATGATGGAGGCTCCTGCCCCCCAGTGTTAATACCCAATGATGTCTCTCCTGTACCCCAGTGTTAATACCCAATGATGTCTCTCCTGCCCCCCAGTGTTAATACCCAATGATGGAGGCTCCTGCACCCCAGTGTTAATACCCAATGATGTCTCTCCTGTACCCCAGTGTTAATACCCAACGATGTCTCTCCTGCCCCCCAGTGTTAATACCCAATGATGGAGGCATGTCTCTCCTGTACCCCAGTGTTAATACCCAATGATGGAGGCTCATGATGTCTCTCCTGCACCCCAGTGTTAATACCCAATGATGTCTCTCCTGCCCCCCAGTGTTAATACCCAATGATGGAGGCATGTCTCTCCTGTACCCCAGTGTTAATACCCAATGATGGAGGCTCATGATGTCTCTCCTGCCCCACAGTGTTAATGCCCAATGATGGAGGCTCCTGCACCACAGTGTTAATACCCAATGATGTCTCTCCTGCACCCCAGTGTTAATACCCAATGATGTCTCTCCTGCCCCCCAGTGTTAATACCCAATGATGGAGGCTCCTGCCCCACAGTGTTAATACCCAATGATGGAGGCTTCTGCCCCCCAGTGTTAATGCCCAATGATGGAGGCTCCTGCACCACAGTGTTAATACCCGATGATGGAGGCTGGTGTTTAAAGCATTCAGTGAGGAGCGGAGCTCAACCTTGAGGTTCTGCGGTCGTTCACACGGACACCTGCCAATCCTCTGCCAGTTCTCTCCATGTCAGTGGAGGCCCAGCACATGTGATAAGAAAAGTCTCAAACGTCCTTGCAGAGACCTTACGGACTTTTGCATTTGCTGAATTGAGTGGGAATTTAGTGCATACTTAAAGCCACCCACCCCACCCCACCCACATACATACATATGCGCAGACCTTCCCTTTATCCTGTACCGGCTGCCTTTCACACCCTAAAAATGTTGAATTTCAAACCCCTGGAAAAGCGTCCCCCATATTTAAATGGCTGAGATGCGACTGCTCCCGCCTTTCTGAACATCCACAATCAGCCCCCCCCCCCTGACTTGTGTGTACCAGTGAAGACCAGAGAGAGCGAGAGCTCCCAGGACACTGCCAGGCCAGTGGCAGCGTGTGCAGCGCTTATGAATAATGGAAGGCCAGGAGGAGAAGGCCAGGCTGTTGGCAGATACACAGATACACAGGCACGCAGCACGCAGCAGTAGCTCCTCTCCTGGGAGGCTCACTGCTTGCTGGCCTCATTAACTGGGTATTGGCCAAGCCCATAGACGCCACCGCAGTCTCAACCCCCCAGCTCCCCCCCGATCCCCACAGCCCCAGGGGAAGAGGGGCCCGGAGCCTGGAGCCTTCAGTGCAGGATTAGGGGGCCTGAGCTGCTGCAGCAGCAGCATTTTATGCAGAGCTGTCCCCCAAGCCCACAGAGACACGGTCGTCTTCAAACAGTGCTGAGTCACCAGCGCCCTCTCACCTCTTCATTAGGCCGCTCTAGCCGGTCCAGGATGTGACGCATACACCCTCACCTACACACACACACACACACACACACACACACACACACACACACACACACACACACACACACACACACACACACACCCTCACCTACACACACACACACACACACACACACACACACACACCCTCACCTACACACACACATACACACACACACCCTCACCTACACACACACACACACACACCCCTCACCTACACACACACACACACACACACACCCTCACCTACACACACACACACACACACACACACACACACACACACACACACACACACACACACACACACACACACACACACACCCTCACCTACACACACACACACACACACACACACACACACACACCCTCACCTACACACACACACACACACACACACACACCCACACACACACACACACACACCCTCACCTACACACACACACACACACACACACACACCCACACACACACACACACACACACACACACACACACACACACACACACCCTCACCCATGCAACCACACACACACACACACACACACACACACCCTCACCTACACACACACACACACACACACACACACACACACACCCTCACCTACACACACACACACACACACACACACACACACACACACACACCCTCACCTACACACACACACACACACACACACACACACACACACACACACACACACACCCTCACCTATACACACACACACACACACACACACACACACACACACACACACACACACACACACACACACCCTCACCTACACACACACACACACACACACACACCCTCACCTACACACACACAGACCCCAGCAGCAGACACACTGGCCCAGTCCTCACACACAGAAACAGCCCCACTGTCACATGGAAGCACTGTTTGCTTTGTCCAGATTCGATAGTTCAAATGATATGAACTGAAATGTGTCCTCTCAGGTGCCAGGTCACATTGCACTTAACCCACAGCATATTCATAACATAATCTTGCACACCATGAACCTTTTCCACTTTTGAGAGGCCAAGCTTTACAATTCAACATTTAAACACGATGAAGTACCTTCCATGTTGCTTTCTAAAACAGCCTTCTTTTGCCAATCTAAACGGACGTCATGACGTCATCAATTGAAGGTACGTCTAGCCTTAGCCTACTTAAGGCGTGTGGTTTCAGGCTTCAGTGGTTACAGGGTGCCAAGCGTGAGGCTTCAGTGGTTACAGGGTGCCAGGCGTGTGGCTTCAGTGGTTATAGGGTGCCAGGTTGCCTGACTGAAAGGGTTCATCCAGTAGAGCCCGTCAGCAGCTGTGAGGGAAGCAGCAGACTTGAGCTAAACTCGGCACCTGATTCTCCTCTAATCACTGTGTGTGTGTGTGTGTGTGTGCCCCCGTCCGCCGTACCTCGTGTTCCTTTCAAGAGGCCTGTGGACGGTCAGTTGGCCTCCGCTCTGTAAATCATCTGCATTGTCATGCAAATCATGCAAATCAATTTCTATTTCGTCCCCTTCATTGGGAGCAGCGCGGGGCTCTTCAGCCGAGCGGGGCAGACGGAGAGAGAGCACCCTGACAAAAGGCTTTCAATTATGCCCATGGAAAACAGTGTGCACTTGTCTCTTCTCCAAGCCTACGCTGTCAACAAAAGCCTTTTAATTAGTATTCATTAATTGCAGCCCCCCCCGCCCCCCACCCTGTACAATTTGTGCGTGCGTGCGTGTTCTTTATCAGTCCATCAAAGACAGAGCTAATTGCCTCATAATATCTGAAATAGATATGGCACATGTAACACCATGTTCAAACAGAGAGGTTCAAAGACAGAAAGGCAGAGCGGTGCGCTACAAGTCCAGGCCTGACCAGTGCACTGGGTTAGGGATCTGAACCTGAGCGCTATAGAAATGAGGCGCAGTGGTTAGGGATCTCAGCCTGAGCGCTATAGAAATGAGGCGCAGTGGTTAGGGATCTGAGCCTGAGCGCTATAGAAATGAGGCGCAGTGGTTAGGGATCTGAGCGCTATAGAAATGAGGCGCAGTGGTTAGGGATCTGAGCCTGAGCGCTATAGAAATGAGGCGCAGTGGTTAGGGATCTCAGCCTGAGCGCTATAGAAATGAGGCACAGTGGTTAGGGATCTGAGTCTGAGCGCTATAGAAATGAGGCGCAGTGGTTAGGGATCTCAGCCTGAACGCTATAGAAATGAGGCGCAGTGGTTAGGGATCTGAGCGCTATAGGAATGAGGCGCAGTGGTTAGGGATCTGACCCGATTCCCGATCGTTGCTGGTTGTCCGTATGTTGCTTTGGATAAAAGCATCTGCTAAATACCATTACCTTTAGCTGAGTTAGGACGTATGTTGCAGGCTCTACCAAGCAGCGAGATCAGGAGTTGTGGGAGTGTCACAGTAGGCATGGGGTACGCAGTGTTCAGTGCTCCAAGGATGGGCAGGATAGCAGAGAATTGAGAACATGCTCATGGACGTCAGCGAAGTCCTATAATGTCCACTGACTTGCAGGTGTTTCCCAATTCCACTGCTCTGAGATCCTTAAACTATCCTTAAATGATTTCAGGCCATTGGCAACAAGCAGGGCAGACTTCCTGTCTGACGTCCTTGTAGTAGCTCAGTGCAAGCCGCCCAATTAGCATGCCTACAAAAGTTCTTCCCCTAGGCTTTGTGCTCTTGCTCCTCCACTGCTGTAGGTGGTACAAAAAGTACCAAACAAACAAACCTCATGTTGGTGATCTACGCCGTCAGTGGGTCTCAGAAAGGCCCGGTTGAAATTCATGAGCCCAGCACATTGTGTCTCCCTTTACACTGCGAACACACACTGTGCCTTGGAAGCGGTGTGGTATCTGCTGCAGTTTTATTGGCCTGTGTCCCAGTGCCCAGGCTTTGGCTGTGTGGGTCATCCAGTTGGCCCGTCCAGGTTACAGACCCTCTATAAAACACAGGCTGGAACATTGGTGGTGCTTTTCTAAAAAATGCTGCTGTTGTGGGTTCAGCTCTGGGGCGCTGGTGGAGATTAGCAGGAGCAGGAGTGTTGGAGCTCATCCAATCCGTCTGCACGCTCCAGCAGCATGGGCTCAGATTGATGGGAGTTCGTGCTCAAATCCTCTCATCTCTGGCCTCTCAACACCTCGTACTCACTACGGCGAGGGCTACTTAATGAAAGAAAGAGTGAGGAGGAGGAGCCACGATCTCCCAGGACTTCCATCTGGGACTGTTCGACTATCCTGATATCCTAGCAGGCATGTTAGTTCAGTGAGTAATTACAAAGGTTGGGTTTGCTTCAGCACGTCTGCCTTTGATGTGAATAAAAATAGGGTTTGCATATTAAGTGCTTTCTTTCACTGTGTGTTTCATGTCAGGGAGAGTAAGGCTTTGGGTTGTATTTGTAATATTCAGCCTTCAGACGTACAGTTCACTCTCACTATTTGGGTTGTTTTCTGGGAGCTGGCAAAGGGCTAGCCTTAGCTGGGACAACAGCGGTCCAAAATCGGCTTAACCTAGATACACTTCTCTTTCCAGTGTGCTTTATCTGACAGAAAGGTACCTCTCTCTCTCGCTCTCTCTCTCTCTCTCTCTTTCTTTTTCTCTTTCTCTCTCTAAACACACACACACACACACGCACATACACACACAGATGGCGTTACAGACTAAGTTGTCTTTCTGGGATGATGTTGAATCAGCATGTGATAGTCTGCTGCATGCACCACGTATATTGCAGTCCTTGTTAGTGATATCGTCTCCATCTCCCTTCCATGCAGTGAGGGAGTAATACAGTAGAACAGTGGTCTAGCGAAGGCCAAGTGCAGGTGTGTTAGGGACGGGTATACAGGCAGACCTCAGTGCTCCGTGGGGACTTCACCTCCGGTCCCCGCAGCTGAGATGCAGCCGAGTGCAGTGGAACAGCACTTGGGATGAGTACAATCTCAGGAGTGCTGCTGTGGGCAGCCAAAGTGCCTTCCTAGGTACGTAACCCTGTTGCCTGGCAACGGGGCACTTTGTGCGCGGCTTTGTGCAGAGCGGCGGGCTGGAGCGTTGTCACGGGAGATTACAGCACGGATGCGTTCGAGAGAGACGGAAGCAACGCGACCGCACAAGGTGTCTCTTCAACTTATTATCAGCTGCTGGCTTTGGAGAGGTGTAGGAGGTTGTTAGGGGATTTTTTTTAGAGAAAGAAAAAAAACGACTTGTTTGGTTAAGCAGCTTTGTGGTGGTGTATGTCTGTAGTTCAGTGTTGTTAGGGTCTTTCCTTCATATTGGAGCTTGATGACAGGTCCTAATTATTTGAAATGATCAGAACAGGATCTGGACACAAGCTCTTACCCATCATGCAATAAGAAGACTACTCTCTTAATCTTTCTGTGGAATCTAAGCCAAGAGACCAGTGTGGGTGTGCTAGAATCCTGATTTTATGATTCTAAAATCATGTGACCATGAGATCAGGTCTGTGGGATTTTCCATTGTTTGGTAAAAACACACGTTTACAGTTCCCCTAGTCCTTGTCCCGTCAAGATGTACACAAGGCACAGGACCCATGAGTGAAGTTACCAGCTGCTTGACTTGGTTTTGACTTGCCTTAGTAGTGACAATAATGCCTTCTGTCCTGAATGAAGCCCATCCTTTGGCTTAATCCCCCTCATCAGATGGCCAGAGCGAGCGAGCGCACCAGCTCTCTCTCAGGGTTGCTTTCTGTTCTCGCTCGGTTGTTTTTTGGGTCATTGTCATGGAGTTTGGAAAGTGTGTCAGCAGTATGACATCATGGCAGGAAGTGAAACGAGAGCAATCTCTTCAGAGGCCTTTGGGCAATATCTACACATTGCATTTGTACTGTGATCATATGAATGGTATGGTTTTTTTTATTTAGTTGTACTTTTGTGTAGGTCGTAGGTAATTGAGCCAATTTGTTTAATGTGTGTTGTGTTTGTGTGTGTATATAGATGAGTGCCTCAGATGGTTCCTGCTGGTCCTCGGTTGAGGGTCAGAACCTTATCCTCCTGCTCCAGAGACTCGGCCATCATTCCAGGTGAGGACCCCCATCCCCCCATGCTTCCCTTCCCTTCCCCCACACGCACAACGCCCCAGCCCCCTCCCTCCCTCCTTCCCGCCCGCCCGTCCATGTGGGTTTCAGGGTCTTGGGCTCTTAGTGTGGCCCTCCACTTTGATCCATTCAGGCAGGAGGGGCCCAGGCAGCGCTCTCGTAATGAAAGATTCCTTGAGCTCTGGCTCCTCCAAAAAAAGAAAGAAAGAAAGAAAGGGGAAAAAAAACGAATTGATACTGGCCCATTGTTTGGCCACCATGGCCCCTGCCCCCCATCTTCTCGAGAGCACATCCCTTTGAAGTCGCCCAGCCAGGCCTGCCAGGGGGGGAAAAGAAACCTCAACAATATTGTTTTTTTCTTTTCTTTTCTTTTCTTTTTTTGGCCAAGTCTGGGTGAGATTCCTCTCAGAACAATGTGCTGCTTTTTGGAGCTCTCTGTGGCTCTCAGGCCCCACCCCAGCCGCCCAGTCAGAGAGGCTGTGTGCTTTCACGTTCACGAGCAGGTCAGGAAAAACAAGGACAGGCTGCCTGCAAATGTGATGATCTGGCCATTCCTGATCAACTGATTCTCATTGGAGATTAGACTGCAGAAACGACATACATGCATACGTTCATCCCAAGCTAATTTGTTCTACAAATACAAATCTTGTGAACAATTTTCACAAGCCAAACATGTCAAGGTGATTTTCATCGAGACAGCAAGCCTTTTGTTTGGACAAGTGATCAAGCTAGTGTTGGATTTCACTTGTTGAAAATCCATAGGGTTACAGAGAAGCTGGTGTTATTGAATTCACTTTTCCTTGTTACTATGCAAACGTGTGCAATGAGGCTTTTCAGGAGCATTTTGAATTCTCAGATTTTTTTTTTTATCTGCATAAATGTTGCTGCTACTCATGCTCGAACGGCAGTATAAAAGCAAGGAAATAGAACAGCCACACAATGAGTATCTTATTCTAAGTGTAAACTGCCAACTTCAGTAGTAAATGCAGTCATCAGCACCAAGTCTGAAATGTGCAAATCAGACCCCTTTTCAAGGGCAGTCATCCATCAAGATGAAGCTTGCTGTCTAAAAACATAAAGACCTTAATATTCAGACTTGCACCATGAAAAGCAGGTCAAATGTGCCGATTAGGTTTGTGACTCCCATGATGGGATGGGAAGGGAAGGGATGCTTTCTCTGACCTGTGTTCACTCTCTCTCTCTCTCAGGGCCGAGTCTGCCGTGGGCGCTCTCGCCATGGACATCTTACAGGGGATTGGCCACGCAGGCACACTGGAGCTATAAGTCAAGCATTGCACTCTTCATGCTGAATCTGTACTTTGTATTTATTTTTTTATATACGGCACATGTAATAAAGGAATAACTTTAACAATCAAGTCTTCCTTAAATCATTTAAAAACGGACATGCCAACACTTAAGCATTCAAAGTAAAACGAGACAGAAGAGAAATTTAAGTCCATTTTATTGTTTAGCCATGTCATAACCATGTGTCCAATAAGCACAGCAGGCTACAATAATTAGGGGTTCTTTTCAAAACCGTCTAGAGCTACCATCAAAAAGAAAAGAAAAGAAAAAAGAATCAAAAGTGACCCCACCCATTGCACACCCTTTGGAACATTTCAGTGACACTGGAAACGGTGAGATCATTTAAAGCAAGGAGGGGGAGGGGGAAAAAATCAGATTTGGACCGGTGCCAATTCTTGTTTTTTTTTTTATACAAAAGCTACACAATGTTTACACTTGATCAGAGTACAATTCAAATGATTATTAGTGTTTCCGACACCATAAACTTGATAAAGTCTTTAACTGATGGAGCATCACCACTAGAACTTAACAACTATGATAGACTTGATAAAGGAATACAAATGACTGCAAAAAACAAAACAAAACGAAAAAGGAAACAGAAAGAAACAATAGACCAATATCATCATAAAGCAAGCTTACAGAAGTACCATTACAGACAGAGAAATCATTTAAAAAAAATAAAATGTCATAAAAAATACAGGCAAGGCTAGGGTTGAAAATGCCATCTCTTAGGATCCTCCTCTTGGGCTTCCCTCGTTCTTCAACCACCCTCCCTCCCACAGACTCCTCCTCTTCTGGTCAAACCTCCGACCCACAAGGACCAGAACAAAAGTTTTTTTGTTTGTTTCTTTTGTTTTCTTCCCCCCCCCCCCCCCCCACGTGTTCCCATAGGAAACTCAGCTTGAATGAGTGTGTCAGGCACTTTCTGAGATACTAGCCCCCTCCTCCTTGAGACCGACCGCCCAGCAACTCTACAGGCCAAATCACAATGCAGGTTCATTCAGATCAGACGATACAGCTGTGAAGGAGAGGAGGACAGGATTACTCCAGAGGAATGCACACCTGCACCACCAAATGGTAGCACACACACACACACACACACACACACATTAGTGTGTGAGCAGCATGCCAGGAAGCAGCTTTCCACACAGAGAAGCTGAGCAGTGGGGGGGGGGAGGGCTCCTTACCTAAAAAGTACTTGGTATTTACAGGTCGGTATCAAACCAGGCCAGCTGATTGCTGTCACCTGGCGGCAGGCCGTCAATCAAATCGTGGGCGTGGCTGAGGTCGGGCAAGCCGTCCACGGGGTATTCTGGGCCGGGGTGGTGGCCGCCCATGTCGTGCTCCATCATGGGGTCCATGGCCATGCCGTCCTGGTAGGTGCCCGAGTGGTAGGAGCGGTAGCTGGGGTCTGGGGTGGGAGGATAAGCACACGCTATGGTTAGAAGCCTAATAAACCAAACAGTCAAGCACTACACACAACCACATCCACTCATCTCAATGTTTGAACTGACTGTGTCCACGGCCAACTCTCATCTGCCGCTTCCTACTCATGAAGTCCAAAGAGTGTTCGAATTTAAGACCAGGAGGGCCGACTGACTGCCACCTTCCTTCAGAAATGTGCTGAAGGGCCTTAACCAACCTGAGCCCTCTGCTGTGCACACGGTGGCCAGGCAGTGGTCAGCACTATGGTGGCGTGCCTTTAGTAAGTGACCGCTTCAGTTAAGTGATGCAGTTCAAACCAGAGCGCCAGGCAGTGGTCAGCACTATGGTGGCGTGCCTTTAGTAAGTGACCGCTTCAGTTAAGTGATGCAGTTCAAACCAGAGCGCCAGGCAGTGGTCAGCACTATGGTGGCATGCCTTTAGTAAGTGACCGCTTCAGTTAAGTGATGCAGTTCAAACCAGAGGGCCAGTTAGCACAGGCTGCTGCAGATGTTTAGTGTGGATGCAGATGTTTAGCGTGAGGTGGAGAAACTCACCGTCCTGTCTGTAGCCCAGAGGCTCTCCCTGTGCACCCATGTCCAGGCCCAACTCTCCAGTCTGGAAATAAACACACACACACACCCCCATCAGACAGGGAACAGCACTCATGGAACAGTCATCGACATCTACTTCTCTACAAGGGACTGAAGTGCCTGGCACCACACAAATTGAGACTGAGGGGTTGGTGTCTGAGCGGGTTACCTCATTCCAAGTCATGGGCTCGGTTCTGAAGAGGGAGCTGGTCAGCTCGACCGACAGGCGCTTCTTGTAGTCCTGGGGCTTGTCCTCCGACATACGGAACAGTACAGCAGCGGCATACGTGGCTGGGGGGAGCAGAGGCAAGAGTGTTAAGCCCAGCAAACAGGCCATCATCCACACACACACACACACACACACACCCACCAATCACATTGACTCAACTAATTGTGACCGAGGGCTAAGGTAAGGCCATCTGATCTGGAGACATTGACTTCAACATTCAAGGTGTTGGTATAGAGGTCAGAAATGTGATTACCGACAGCTTGTTTGATGAGCCAATGGATTTGAAAAACCAATACAAACAGCAAACTACACAACAAACAAGAAAGCATGGAATTCTACTCGATACTCAGGAGGCATTTCACATGACTACCAGAAAAGAAAAAAAACCCAAAATCATCTGCGCTGAAAACAAAGGCAATGCTAAATCTAGCTGTGCACACATACACATTATGGAGGATCTTTCACTTATCCAGAAAAACTCCTGATTTTTCTTATTTAATCTGTTCTACTTGGAGAACACAACCTTCAATATGACACTTGGCGATGAGATGATTCGGTGCAATGTGCCATATAATGACTGGTTGGGAACGTGTTGCTACTGAAATGAGATTCTCACACAAGCAACGACTAACAGTCTCACTGCTCGAGCTTCAGTCAGACTTCAGCCCTCAGTCAAACTGAAGCTTTTCAGCAAACGTGCTGCCAAGAAAGTCACAGATGTTGAGAGTTTATTTTGTCAGCCTGCATCAACAGCCCGCCAGCCTGCGTGTGTGTGTGTGTGTGTGTGTGTGTGTGTGTGTGTGTGTGTGTGTGCCATCTCTGCTGCTTCCACTAATCATTTGGGAACGCAGTCTTGCATCTGCCTCTCTCCCTCCTAATGCGCTGCAATGTGTGCAATTGTTGGGATCTTCAAATGACAACTTTAAAATCTGGTGGCAGGAGCGTTCCCAATCCCCCGTTTGAACGGCAGTGTTTCCCACGGGTCTGAAATATACTTGGGATGGTAAGCAGACGGAAATGGTCTACTGCGTGTGACAAACAAATACAGTATTGAATACTCATATTCATTTCACAGATCCAAACTAGAACCTTCTCTCTCTCTCTCTCTCTCTCTACCTCCACCACACTAGAACCTGCTCCCTCTCTCTCTCTCTCCCTCCACCACACTAGAACCTGCTCTCTCTCTCTTTACCTCCACCACACTAGAACCTGCTCCCTCTCTCTCTCTTTACCTCCACCACACTAGAACCTGCTGCTGCCTCTCTCTCTCTTTACCTCCACCACACTAGAACCTGCTCCCTCTCTCTCTCTTTACCTCCACCACACTAGAACCTGCTGCTGCCTCTCTCTCTCTTTACCTCCACCACACTAGAACCTGCTGCTGCCTCTCTCTCTCTTTACCTCCACCACACTAGAACCTGCTGCTGCCTCTCTCTCTCTTTACCTCCACCACACTAGAACCTGCTGCTGCCTCTCTCTCTCTTTACCTCCACCACACTAGAACCTGCTGCTCCCTCTCTCTCTCTTTACCTCCACCACACTAGAACCTGCTGCTGCCTCTCTCTCTCTCTTTACCTCCACCACACTAGAACCTGCTCCCTCTCTCTCTCTTTACCTCCACCACACTAGAACCTGCTGCTGCCTCTCTCTCTCTCTTTACCTCCACCACACTAGAACCTGCTGCTGCCTCTCTCTCTCTTTACCTCCACCACACTAGAACCTGCTCCCTCTCTCTCTCTTTACCTCCACCACACTAGAACCTGCTGCTGCCTCTCTCTCTCTCTTTACCTCCACCACACTAGAACCTGCTGCTGCCTCTCTCTCTCTTTACCTCCACCACACTAGAACCTGCTGCTGCCTCTCTCTCTCTTTACCTCCACCACACTAGAACCTGCTGCTCCCTCTCTCTCTCTTTACCTCCACCACACTAGAACTGCCTGCTGCCTCTCTCTCTCTCTTTACCTCCACCACACTAGAACCTGCTCCCTCTCTCTCTCTTTACCTCCACCACACTAGAACCTGCTCCCTCTCTCTCTCTTTACCTCCACCACACTAGAACTCTCCTCTCTCTCTCTCTCGTCTCTCTCTCTCTCTCTCGTCTCTCTCTCTCCTCTCTTCTCTCTCTCTCTCTCTCTCTCTCTCTCTCTCTCTCTCTCTCTCTCTCTCCTCTCTCTCTCTCTCTCTCTCTCTCTCTCTTCTCTCTCTCTCTCTCTCTCTCTCTTCTCTCTCTCATCTCTCTCTCTCCTCTCTCTCTCTCTCTCTCTCTCTCTCTCTCTCTCCCAGTGCCAGCAGCTTCACTGACTGACTGGAACTTCGACCTTCGAACTGAACGACCTTCAATCCAGTTTCTCTGCATTTCGGCTCACTGTTGATGGCAGTATCACCTCATTTTCTACAGACATGTGCAATTACTGACGCTCCTGCATTTATTTATTGCCATTTCACGCTAAATGCCAGTTTAGTGGTAAAGTCAGTGTGTGTGTGTGTGTGTGTGTGTTGTAACGGCCATAGCACCAAGAGAAGTGTGAGTCATTAGAAGCCTTGGCAGAACTAACACATACCGGAGGGCTCGAAAGAGGGGAGATTGTCTACTAGCTAATCCATCACGGACGGCCTTCACTCCTGACAGATTTCAAACAAAAATTGCCAAAAAGGATCGCCAAATATGCGGGCAGTTGTTAATACACCTGGGCAGCCCGCCCAAGATAAGTCTGTGTGTGGAAACCACTGAGGTCTCACCCCCAGTATTTACAACAAATCTCCCCAGTTAGGTCTGGACATCATTGTAGTGTGCTGGACCTGGGATATTGAGCATCTAAAGTGGAAACTTACCAACACCCTCGTTCCTGGAGTGCAGCAGCTCTGTGAGGGGGGCGGTGGCTCCCTCGGCCTCGATGGCCTCGGCCGCCTCTTTGTCCTGGGCCAGCTCACACAAGACCCCGGCGGCCACGCGCTGGATGTTCTCAATGGGAGAGTACAACAGCTACAGGACGGACACAAAGGGCACACAATCAGGGCTGAGCAACTTCCGAGGTACAAATATGTGCTGCATGTACAAGTTAAATCCTGCTTTGATCACTGAATCCTCCTGCAGCGCGCCGCACAGGCACACAGGACCGTTGGGATCTGGCGTGGGCCTAGCCTAGCCTATAGCCTGTTGCAGACATACCTGGACAAAGAGTGGAATGGTGTTGAGTCCCCGGATGACGATTCTGTTGTGGATGTCTCTGGCCAAGATGTGCAGGGCTCCTGTGCAACCCTCCACGAATCTCCTCCATGCGGACGCCCTCCTGAGGAACACACACACACACCATTAACATGACTTCAACCCTCCTGAGGAACACACACACACACACACACCATTAACATGACTTCAACCCTCCTACTGGACACACACACACACACACACCATTAACATGACTTCAACCCTCCTGAGGAACACACACACACCATTAACATGACTTCAACCCTCCTGAGGAACACACACACACACACACACCATTAACATGACTTCAACCCTCCTGAGGAACACACACACACCATTAACATGACTTTCAACCCTTCGCTGGAGTGAACACAACAGGACACACACACACCATTAACATGACTTCCAACCCTCCTGAAGGAACACACCACACACACACCATTAACATGATCTTTAACCCTCCTGAGGAAACACACACACACCATTAACATGACTTCAACCCTCCTGAGGAACACACACACCATTAACATGACTTCAACCCTCCTACTGGACACACACACACCATTAACATGACTTCAACCCTCCTGAGGAACACACACACACACACACATTAACATGACTTCAACCCTCCTGAGGAACACACACACACACACCATTAACATGACTTCAACCCTCCTGAGGAACACACACCATTAACATGACTTCAACCCTCCTACTGAACACACACACACACACACCCATTAACATGACTTCAACCCTCCTACTGACACACACACACACACCATTAACATGACTTCAACCCCCCTCCTAATGAACACACACACACACCATTAACATGACTTCAACCCCCCTCCTAATGAACACACACACACACCATTAACATGACTTCAACCAACTCAAGCTCAGCTCCCCATCCAGCCAGCCCTGAGCAGAGGCCTTCCACTCACCACAAACTGCTGCTGCGTGCCGCCCATGGAGGTACGCCTCTGGGTGTCCTGGTGTGCCCTCACCAAGAGCTGCACCAGGCGTGGGATGGCACCCTGCTCACGCAGAGGGGCGTGGTTGGCAGGACACAGTGCCAGGTTACGGATCAGTCCGACGGTGGCCTGTGGGGGACAAAAACAAACCTCTTTAGTAAATGTTCTTAAGGCAGAGGACAAGACTTCGAGGAGAAGAACAGCCAGGGCAAGAGTTGAACTCACCTTAATGAGGGGCCAGTGTGACGGTGGGTGTAACAGCTTGACCACCACGGGCAGGCCGTAGTGCAGCCGCACGGCATTCTGGGCCATCTCGGCGTCCTGGATGGCGCGAGGTGAGGTGGCGCAGGGCACAGATGGCGGGCTCTGTGATGTCCTCGCGGTCGCCGGCACGCAGCACGGTGCGCACCAGAGCCTCGATGCCGCCCACCTGGCACACCATCATCTTGTTCTTGTAGTTGTTGCAGGTGAGGTTGGACAGGATGCCCGCCGCACACGTCACCACGTTGATGTCGTCCGAGCCCAGCAGCTGCACCAGTGTGCCCAGCAGACCCTCCATACCCTCCTGCCCAACAGAACAAACGACAGCAACGGCATCAGACTCTGACAGCCCTTCAACAACCCACTACAGTAAACTCAATCTCTTCAAGTAAGTTAGTCTCATAATCAATGTTGTTTTTTTGTTTGTTTGTTTGTTTGTTGTTGTTCTTTAAGCTAGGTTTGGGGGTCTGCTAAGGATGAGCTGTAAAAGCAGGTGTGTCCCCCCCCCCCCAGTGAAAAAGGCAGGAATGGCGGCTACTGTTTACCTGCATCACATCTACTTCAGCTAAGGTCGTCTTCTCCATGGCAAGAGTGGGGAGACAGAAAGAGAGGTCTCATGTAGAGCGGAAGAATAGGGAGGAAAGTTGCACAAGAGGACGAGGTTGCGTGCGTGCGTGCGTGCGTGCGTGCGTGCGCGTGCAGGCTGGACGAGTGGCAGGAGGAGGCGGGGGTCTTACCTGTTTGGTGGCGGCGTCTGACAGGTTCCTGAGGGTCCACAGGCAGTTCTGCACCAAGCGCTGGCTGGGGTCGGTCAGGTGCAGTCCCAGAGCCTGCATGCCTCCTGCACAAACCAATCAATCAGCAGAGGAGCAGGTTAGCGCTCACGTACACCACTACGCAGGGGAATGAGGAAGGGCTGCTCACTGTATTCCTGGGGGTGAACTTACCAGCCTCAACTATGGCAGGTTTGTTGCTGGAGCACACAGAGAGGACTTTGAGGACTCTGCTGGTGGTCCACAGGAGCTTCTCGTAGGTGTAGGTCCTCATGATGTTCACCAGCGCCTGGGGGCCGCCACTGGCCAGAATGATGAGCTACAAGAGGAAGAGGATTTACATTTAGTCATTTAGCAGACGCTTTTATCCAAAGCGACTTACAATGTATACACATTTTACATTGATGGCACACTGCACATCAGGAGCAATTAGGGGTTCAGTGTCTTGCTCAAGGACGCTTCGACAGGGAATCGAACTAGCAACCTTCTGCTTGCTAAACGACTTCTCTACCCCCTGTACCACGGTCGCCCACTGGATCAGCTACCGCACTTAAATGGAGACCAAACCACGGCGGCCATTTAGGAAGAAAGGCTTCTTACTTTGCTCTCTTGGTTGCCGTAGGCCAGGATCTGAAGGCAGTCGGTGGTGATGGCCAGGAACTTGACGTTGGTCTTCATCAACAGAGCCACCATCTTCTGCAAGCCCCCGGCCAGGCGCACGGCCATCTTGGCCCCCTCCTGGTGCAGGAGCAGGTTGTGTAGGGTGGTGATGGCGTAGAAGAGCACGGAGTCCACGGGGGAACTAAAGGAGGAACGAACGAGAGCAACACACTTAGCACCAACACACACACACACACACACACACACATCCCCTCTTGAGTTTAAACATGGCGGAGCAGCCAAACGGACACTTGTGAGCTTTACCCCAGCATCTTGACGAGGGCAGGGATGCCGCCAGACTTGAAGATGGCCAGCAGACCCTCTCTGTGGTGGGAGAGGTTGTGCAGCGTGCCGGCGGTGCAGCGAGCCGTCTCCACGTCGCCCGTGTTCTGCATGGTCCGCACGATGGCAGACACCATCTGCGGCGAGCGCATGATGGCGTGGCGGGACGCCTCCTTCTTGGACAGCTGGTGCACCATGACTGCTGCCTTGTTCACCACCACCTGGGGGAGCAAAATGTGCGTTTCAGACACAGATTCGACTCCGGCACTCAGAGAGTCAGCGCGTTTAACAGGGTTGAATGGGTGCGTGTGTGTGTTTCTGTGTGTTTCTGTGTACCTGGTCCTCGTCGTTTAGGAGCTTGGTGAGCTCAGGGATGGCACGCGTTGCCAGCTCAGCGTCGTCCTGGTAGTTGATGAGGTTGACCACGGCGTGTTTGAGCATCTGAGAGGGCTCGGCCAGCCTCTGCACGTTGGTGGGGTGGGTGCTGTCGAACTGGGTGGCGGGGATCTGCATGCCCTCGTCCAGCGTCTCGGGGAACATGGCCGCCCGCACCCTCTGTGCCCGCGTCATGGCATACTGCCCGTCCATATCTGAGGAGACAAACAAACATGTCAGTGCCTGTTTCACCTTCAAACTTTTGCTGCTATGGAAAAGGTAGACTGCAGGAGAGTGTGTGGGCCAGAAGACCTACCTGCCACTTGGTCCTGGGAGAAGGACTGGTTGAAGCCCTGCTCCCACTCGTACAGCACCTGGTTGTCCACGTCGTCCTCCTCTGGGTTGCCCTTCCCGCTGAGGGAGGGTGCCGTGGTGGTGGCCCCGGAGTGGATGCCTGAGTCCAGGTAAGACTGCTGCTGCCAGTGGCTGACTGCAGCCTTTCGGTCAGGCTCCATAGCCATGTCCAGCTCCATCAGATCCGCTGTGGGGGAGAGAGGCAGCAGGACAGGAGGTTAGGTTAGGACGCCACTTATGCTTACATTTACATTTAGTAGACGCTTTTATCCAAAGCGACTTACAATGTATACACATTTTACATTTACACTGATGGCACACTGCACATCAGGAGCAATTAGGGGTTCAGTGCCTTGCTCAAGGACACTTCGACAGGGAATCGAACTAGCAACCTTCTGATTACTAAACAACTTCTTTACCTCCTGTACCACTGCCTCCACTTACACTTCATATGGGAGTACAACTACGTTATTGTGAGTTTCACCTACCATTACAAGACAACAGCTGTAATATGAAACTTTTTTTAAAATGACATTACTCTAACTACTAAGCATTGATAATATACAACTGACAGAGCCACCCTTTGCCTTCTAAAGTGATTTTCATATGTTCTGTTTTGATTTGGGAGCTTTTCAAATCAGAAGGATTTATTCAGCAAGTATTGATCAAAGATGGCAATGAATTCAAGTCACTGTCCAGAGACTAGTGTGGAAGGGAAGAAAGAGGGAGGAGGTGTCTGATGCAGGAGGGCGCGACTCACAGGAGGGGTACTCACATTGGGTAGCCATGTTCCTCTCACAGCCTGCAGCCAGCACAGCTTCCTAGTCTGAGGACAGAGAGCAGCAGTCAAACCACTGAAGCAACACACACACACACACACACACACACACACACAGCACTAACAGACATCACTAACACAAGAGTGTGTGACATACATTAGTCAGCACTGGTGCCACCATGGGATTAAAGGCATGTCCTTGATGTTAAAATAACCACACAACACAAGTTGAGCTGACACCAGACACAAGTGGAAAACTTCATTAAAGACCCAATAAAAAAAAAATCCAGTCTAAATAAGCACATAATTAATTCTTATTAAAACTTTAATTCTTTGGGTTGCAGATCAAAACCAGTGACTCAAGGCATTCAACAGCAGCTTTAAAATCAGTCAACCTAGACCCTGCTACCCAACTTTAAAAGAAAAACACCTGTAGGGATTGATTCTATCTTGAGATCAGTTTTATGGAAACAGCTTCAAATTACAGTTTCCAATTACTGTTTTGTTTTTTTCCCGCAAGTGCCACAATGACGGCAGTCTGAGAACCCCCATCTCCATTTCCTGCTGACGGACTCAACACACAATGAGCCGGTGAGCCAGTGAGTCAGAGAGCAGCGCAGAGCAGACTTCCCCTGATCACAGATTAGCCAGAGGTGCATGAACACATCCTCCCAATCACACACACACACACACACACACACACACACACACACGACTCAAAATGAGAATCCCATTTTCAAATGAAGCCACAAAATACAGCTCAAAAGTCTGCTGTCTAGACTACCAAGAGACTGAATCCAGACAGCCAGTCAACACCCAGCAGCTCTGCTTCTTAAGGTAATAATGGTCCATTCACACTAAGGGAATTGCCCGTTCAGGCAGTTGAGTTAAGGTCTTCTGTTGGGCCTTTACCTAAAGGTCGTCCTTCCCCCTTCCCCCACCATCACCACCTCCTTCCAATGGCCTGCAGTGAGTCATCCAGCCCTGGGGGCAGTGCACACTATAGCCACCCCACCCCACCCCCTACCATCACCATATCTTTAGAGGTTTCACACTCTTCTGATCTCACAGCTCTCTCTCTCTCTCTCTCTCTCTCTCCTCATGTTTGTTTCCAAAGAGCCCAAAACAGACACACTCCACATTCCAAATGAGGAAACTATACAGATTTGTGTTTTAAGTTCAGTTCCAAACCCATTGTCCAACTTTAAGTGTCCAACATTGTCAGTTCTTTCTTACAATGTATTACAACAGTAAAAAGCTGTGCCTCACAGCTCTCAGTAATGCTGAAAGACTGAACCTGATTGTCTGAGGCCAAACACCCCCCTTTCCACCAACACAAACTACGTTCTAGTACCAGTTCAGAATTGGTTGAACTTGTAACCCTTTTAAGAACCAATTCGCTCTTCCCTGGGCTAGAGAGCCATGTTATCACGTCACTGTATACATTTATACGTCTCCACTTTCTCAGCAATGATAGTGCCCAGCACATCAACAAACGGCATACTAGCAATCAAGCATAGCTACTTATTCGATGGATAGATAGATGGATGGATGGATACTTATTTATCCCAAGGGAAATTTAGGAAATGCATTCCCCACATCCCGGTTACAAACGTCAAGCGCAACTTTAATGCTACAAATGTAACACTGATGTGAGATCACATCAATGTTACACACATAACATTACCCAAGCAGGCATAGCTACTAATTTGCGGGTTATGTTAGCGGACCCAGCTATCAAGACGAAGTTCATAAGAGAAATAGTTCCTCGCTAAACAGCTGTTTGTTTCTTTTTTAAATGACGATCACAAAATTTGAGTTGTAGCTCACAATAACTGAAAGACAGTGTAACACTGCAATACATCCCACCCACTGCATAGGCCTGCCTGGCAGAAGCCATGGCTATAAGACAACAGCACATGTTTCTGTAAAAGACAGTACCACACACACACACACACACACACCTCACCAGTACTTCCACTACACACAGCTGTGAATGAACCTCAGTCTAACTACACCAAAATCATTAAAGCCTCACGTCTCCTTGTTTTTCCACTGTCTGACTTGCATGCCACGAAGGAGCCAATTATCAAGCTTTTGGCCTCCTTCCATATCCTCGAACTTGAGTCACAAGAAACCGCTGGAAAGCAGGCCATGGCTGGAGCCCTCATTTATTCACCAGCGGGAGAGGGATCCCAGCAGCAGCACCACCAGCTCATGTGGAAATGCTTCAGACGCTCACCACAGTATTCATTTCATATGTAGCAGTCACTAGGCACACCCTTTCATCCAAAGAAGCCCACAGCACAACACAACGCAGCGCAGGGGGCTACATTATGTCAATGGCCACATTTCCTGTAATGTAACTAAGCCATGGTTAGCCCATTCCTAACTCTACTAACCTTTTCAAATGTTAACACACTAGATGGATGCCTCACAAAAGTGAGGAATGGTTTGGCCAGCATGTGAATGAACGCGTGCCCACAGCTGCTCTGTTCTGTTGGCCAGCATTAGACACCAGCATGGCCCTGGTTTAAGCCGCCTCCCGGCAGCTGTGGCACTACAGGAATGTGAAGAGTCAGCAGCCATGGCCCCATGAACCCTCCTCCGCTCAACTGCTCACCCAAAAACAATAGCAAAGACCCCCCTGCCACCCCCAACACACCCTGAATACTGCCATCTATTCAGCAGCAGACAGGCCACTCAACCCAACAGCTCAGAATACACATGGAATCTGATGTCCTCAGCCAGACGACCACTTCAACCATTTCAGGCTAACAGCACCTGATTAGAATCTGGTGATTTCTACACCAAAGAGCTCCTAGACCTTATTATTACCACTCAATCAGCACAGACTTTAAACAGCATCCAACGTATCAGAGCCCCATGGCATGAACAAATTCCAGGAAAATGCACCATATCAAAAAACTCACACTGGTAAGTGGTTTGACAGACTGTTAGCCTTCATCACAAAACAAGTTCATGGTATATAATCACATTGGCACTTCGTATATCAATTCAAAATGCCAGGCTGAAATCCAGCCATTTCATTGGGTGGGTGGCGTAGTCTTTGGACGTGCTAGGTAACCCCTTCACAGCCTCGTCTGCACCATCACACTGAAAGCTACAGCCGCTGTTTATGAGGCAATGACCCAAAGACAAAATGTACACATTTGCTTGTCCCACATTACAGTTTTGCACGAGACTAATGTTAGTGTCATGTATTTCACATTTCACTAATACAAACACTGGCCTCACTAATGACACCAACAAGACACTTTTAACAGCAAGTTCTAATTAGTGGCCCAGCTGTTGTGGGCAATGTACCAGAAAATGATTAATAAGCCAAATGTCGTTTTATGTATAATACTTGAGAATATCAACGCCAGATCACAAAATATCCCAAAAGACTATTTCTGTTGTGTTTTATCCAAACGGGGGAACTAAAAAGCCCAGGGTGCTTGGTGGCATCAACACTGGCTCAATATCAGTGATTCAACAATGATGACCTAGCTTTCCAGAAATCTTCCATCCACAACCATAGCCTACCTACCAACAAATGCAAAGGGTACAACTGCATGTGTGTGGTGGTCAAAATGGAATTTCATGAGGTTAATCATTTAAAGCCTTTTTAAACACACTGTTTTCAGATTAGCTATACAGCAAATTTGTAGCAATTGGAAGAAAACCATCCCTAGTTTGCAAGACACTGGTTTGTTATGTCTGAAGCAACTGTTTTCCAAGGGCTCGTGCGCCATCATCCCAGTGCTTCAATAGTTAAACGTGGTAATGCCGCCGCCGTATTGAAAAGCCATGGAATTACGCATCAGCATTTGCGGTATCAAAGTGTTGACAATTGGGGGTGAATGAAAGCTCAGAGTGACAAATCGACACAACTCAACAACCAAAACGACAAACCACCAATTCACAATTCAAATGGCAACGTTAATGTGCAGTGGAAGTAGTTCATTTAGCAGTAAAAGGTGGCCTACAACCAACATGAAAATGCTGATGTACAACGCCAAGCTCATAACATCTCAGTAGAAGATATGATAGGCTTCGATGGAGAGGCAATGAGAACTAGTGATGCATCGATGCCATCCATGGATCGGTATCTGCACCGACACTGATATTATTAAATGGTCTGAGTATGCAATAGATTCCTCTGATTCACGTACAATATGATTACTTGCTCATTAGAAAATTGTAACTAAACATGTGATTATGTACATATTCCTCTATAGGCTAATTTTAACAAACCTAAAAGAATATTGATGCCTGAACGTCTCCACTAAGGTGCACTATGTGAGCACATAAACTGGGGATCAGGAAGATGAAAACAGAGTCTGCTAGCTAGCCAATGAGACATGTCTGATTTTGAGATTTTTAAGCTCAGTAGCCCCACGTCCTCTGGCTTCTTGATGGTGGTATAAAGTTATACACAGTCGGTCACCCACTGCCACTGCCCAGTGGTTTGGTGCCAGGTGCGTGATCCGATGGATTGATGACCGTGGTGAAGTTAGCTGGACAATGCCATTCATGACCTGGCTGGATCACTAACCGTTATCTCGGTGACATTGAAATGAAGTAATTTCTAATGAATGTTATTCTGACTTGTATTCTGTTGTGGAATTGTGAATAGTGTTCGAGCAGGACATAAAATGTAAACCATATCGCTGCATTCAACTGTTTATTCCGCCATTCGCCTTGCACGGAGATCAAAATAAACGTCCCTTTCTAAATTCATGAATATTGAATGGTTATTTGCGTGAGTAGAACATTGGTGAAGTAAGGCCAGTACCAAATTTTGATTGATAAAAAATTACTTCAAATGAATTGCTTTAGAATACATTTAATGCATTTGCGCTCTTTTAACAAATGATGGGTGGTTTGCTACAGCTTTGTGTAACCCTACACAAAATACCAATAATAATAATAATGATAATATGCAAGAAAAAAATCTCTGGTATGGGTAGAACTGATCGGAATTGAAATGAAATGGATCGGTGAATATCTAATGAGAATGTGGGACTAAGTGGAGCCGTGGCATTGCCCTCTACCTCGTCCAGCTGCTAGCTCTATTCGTAGATTTAAAATAGCAGGGAAAAACAAACAAATGGGGGTATTTCCTGAACCACCCTCTACCTTAATGTTTTGCACGCCTAGACATGGTGCTTTACCAAGATCGGAACGTTTCAGCGAGTCCCCACCCCCACAGGCAAGTCTCGATCACGACCTCGGCTCCCTTTACAAGTTACCGCTACCAGTGCAAACTAAGTCAGATTTCAAGACAGGCTCCTCCTCAACTTCCTTTCCAACCACATCGGCCCAAGAATTTTGTATCCCTTTGTCCCCTTCAATAAGTAAATGGTACACATGGAAAACCTGCATCGACGGGCATTCAAACAAACAACAAAGTTATAACGTAAGCTTAACTTTGCATATTCCCAAAAGCAATGGTGACTGGCCGGTAGCCAAATACACGGACAAGGATTTCAGGCATGTGCCAAACACAACAGTGTAAAAAACCCTGGAAAATGTATTCCCATATGATCGATTTTATATATTTTTTTAAATAACAGTTACAATTTTACGAGGTAACGTTTACTGCATGGTTTTACCTTGTAACATTAGCTACTTAGCTATGATAGATGGCTATAGTTTTGAGAACTAGCTAGTCAGCTAACAATACCCATTGTCAGATAAACAGTCTCCTCTTTTCACGCGAATTTAAAAAAAAGTTTTGCTAACTGCGTAAAGACACAAAAAGAAAAGAAAACGATTAACCGATGTAGTCGTCCCTGCCGCTGTATCGCAGTTAGTGCCTGAACCACCGCAGAAAGTTAAATCCTGCTGTCTCCCAACTACTCGTACCCACCAAGTTACCCACTCCATTATCAAGGAGTGTACACAAAGATGTTTCGGCTGGCCACACGTAATGTTAGCCAAGCCAAAACTAGTACTTACAAGTAACACTAGCCAATCAGTCTTCCTTTGAGGCAGTTAACACATAGAACGTTAGCTAAAGTTACGAGCAGACGGTTAGTCATTTGAGGATAAATTGCGGTAAACGTTTATTTAAAGCTCGAGTAACGTTAAACCCACAATACCGTGGGAGACGTTAACGTTAACTCTTGCTGGCTAATGTGAAGCACCGAGTTTGCTAATAAGACTGTTAGATAGCTAGGTATAATACTGAAACATTTACATAACCCAACGCTGCAACGGATTTAAAGATACCAACGTACCTAGGGATAGCCAGCATTCATAACTTAAGTAAACCTAAACGGTTTCGACCCATCACAAATGTTCATGTACAACTTACCAGGTCGTCAATTATTGTTAAATTGAAAGCGATAATGTAACAGTTCCACTTAACACCGCGCAATAGGCTTGCCCAATTTTAAAGGTCTCCGAAGTTAAGATAATACGGATAATAAGCGGATGAGAGTGGCTAACGTTCCCTACGAATACAACACCAAACGTTTCCCTGATGGCAAGACATTATATTTACAACTCAAGGTATGAGGCAAACACGTTTAAAAGCACTACCCAACTAATTATACGCTAATAAAGTCAATGAAGTATTTAACTACTACACGGACCCACGCCAAACAATCAGTAAAGAGCACCCAAAATAAGATCCTCTCCAGATTAAGTATACACTTAGCCGAAATTAGCTAACTAGCTACAGCCATCGCTGGATACAAAATCTTAAAGCCGACTAGCTAACGTTACATGGTTTGGCTGGTCTACGACAATATGTTGCTAGCAAGATCACTAATGTTAGCGACCATGTGAACACAAATCTTCAGATAATAAACGAACGTCATTTCGTCTTAAACTCACCCAAGAAAAATAAGTATATCCGTTTGCCCGTCAGCTGTTCAAAACAGTGGCTTGTGTTAAAAACAGAGAAAACCAACAAATCGCCACTAATAGGTTACTCCACCTCCAGCCGCTGTTAACGAAGAATCTCCGCACACCAATGTTGCTCTGCCAGGGTGTGAGGGGAGGGAAGATGGCGTCTCATTCTGTGCAAGCCATTATAACAACTCTTGCAGTTGCTGTATCCTGCCGCCGCTGAATAAAATAGATACCCTTTTTTTGAAACAGTACCATAAAATTGATCACCAAACCACAGAAAAATATTTCAATTGTGTCTATAACGTCAATTTCTATTACTCATATGTATATATCAGGTAAAAGATAAAATATTTGTAAAAAAAAATATTGTATTGCCGTATATGCGCAGGAATACAGCGGTGATGTGAGCGACTTGCCTATTCATTAAGTTACGTCTCTTCAGCGATGTGCAACTTGATTGTTTTTTTACTCAGGCAGGCTAGGCTTGTATAGCTTTCGGGAAATAGATGTTGCTTTACCTATGGAATTAATTACTCGGTAAACAGTGTATGGAGACGAATCCATTCGTTTGATTTCTCGGGTTGTATAGATTGCAGACCCATGCCATTACGTTTAAGAGGGCGTGGAAACTTTAGGTTAATCTACATTCCTTCTCAAAGACACAATACAGCAGGATATTTGTCTGAGGTCAACTTGTTGAAATACTGGAAGTCAGTCCATCTGCAGATGTTCAGTCCAAATCCTATAGTCAGACATTTGTTTTCGTCACATAGGTTCTTAATGAAATAATCAATAGCCTTGGTTTGGCTATGTTTCAGTACGACAGGACATTTGTATTAGACAATCTAAAAGAACTGCGCGTCAGCATTGGATAATTTCTGTGGTCGACAGAACCAGGGCCTTTCGCAGCAGTCACAAACTGCGCCGATAGCAGTATGACTTGGTCATGGTACAGTGCATTGCAGTGCCAACAACACTGAGACATAGCCTGCTCTCTCTATCATTTGGCAAAGCTACGGGGGTCGTGGAACAAGTCGCGACTATGGAAGTGTAAAATTAACACTTACCTTGAGTTGTATTAAAAGTGGTCAGAAAGGAGAAACTAAAAAATAACACTTTTAAATGACTTGGAAAATAATGCATTTAAAACCAAACATTGTAAATGTGAAGTTCAGGAGCTTGTTTTGATTACATTTCATTTTGGGAAAATACTGATAATAGTAAATATTTCTGCAAAAACACAAATATTGTGAATGTGACTGGAAACATAAGTGAGCTACACAAATCATTATGGATGGCCTAAAGGATGAGGCGGTCACAATTTGTTACAGTCTTGTTACAGGTGAACCTGTATTTCTTCATCTGTTTCCAAAGATGAAATGGGGAAGGTTATACATCAGGTTAGGCTATATGTTTTATGATTTCATAACATACACCTGTATACTACCTGCAAATGTATGGAATATTTTGCATGACATACAGAAGCTCTTGTAGTTTGTATCAGGTTGTCCTAATGGTTAAGTTTGACAGTGTAGTGTTAGAGATCAGTGTACTCAGTGTACTGTACACATTTTATGCCTCTAAATGTAGCGTGTTATTCATTTTGAATTCAGAAGCAGGTAAACTAGTGTAACCTGCAGGCTCTTTTAATGAAGAGCAAGATTCAAAGTTTGTCCAACTCACCTATCATCATTCAATATTCAATTCATGATTTAGTTTTAGTGTATTTGTTAAATACTTCACCTTATAAAAACTTTATTTTAAACTCAATTTCACTTGATATGTCTTGACATTTCTTTATTACTGCACAATATGTGAATATCACTAAACGTACAGAAAATCCAAAAATAAGTCTCACAATGTTACACTTTAATTTCAAAGGATAAATACAGGTTGAATATAAATGCGGGTTCTGAGATATACAAATAAAATCACAACAGGTTTATGTATACTGAGTGCAGCCTAATTAATAACAAAGTGCTTTAACTCATACTTGAATTTAAATAAATAACAAACATTAAAATGTATAAGGCTACATTTTGTATAGAAGTAGTGAGTTCAGTTTGCTAAAAAAACTCTCACATTGTATTCTATAAATGATAAACATTTCATCTGTAAATATTTGTGATTACACTTATAGTAGTAACTATTTGTGTATGGCACACATTAGCAGCTATTTGTTAATGCAAACCATTTTAGTATCAGTAGAATGATCATTAAAATATATATAGTTTATAGTGTATATTGTAATGGATACCAACCCGATATTCCGTGCATCTGAACACAGTTACATTTAGCACAGCAATCAATAGCATGGTGATCCTCTTTTCTGCCCACTGACTTCCTACTGTGGCTGCCTCTGTGTAGCCGCCGGCCTCTGAGTCTGTGTCCAAACCTAGGAGATAGTATATGATGGTGCTGTTCACTGTACCCAAAGTGTACGATTTTATGAAAGGAATCCTTTTTAAATGGCCATAGTTTTCTGTATGCTAGTCTGCATATTATGTATGTAGTTTAGCATTCTGTTATGCAAATCCATGTCTCCCAAATAAACAACAACAACAACAACAAAATAGATATTCAAGAAAAAAACATTCTAGACTACCTCTAGTCTTACATTTGCAATGCCTGCACCCCCTCAGCAGGGTCTTTTGGGGCGGTTTGGAAGTCACAGGTTGTACTCATAGCCAGGAGTGCTGCATTACCTCAAGGCAAACCCAGGTCCCACATCCACACATGGAACGACTGGATACTCTGAGCTGTCGATGTGTGTGTATAATATGTATACTTGTGTGTGAGAGAGAGAGTGTATGTGTGTGTGAGAGAAGGGGGAGTTCCCTTGGGATACTACAGGGATTGATGCAGAGTTGTGAGGGGAGGGGCTCCATTCTTTGCCAATGAAAGGAGGCAGCCGACTTAAAACCCACTTGTGTGCTCGCAGGATTGTGTATCCTGACCTCTACTTAGCCAAGGGTCCTGACTCCACATCCTGACAGGGACATTACGTGCACCACTGCCGTGGCAGAGCACCCAGATAGAGAAGGTGCAACCCTGCTGCCGCGGCCCAGTCTGACCCAGCCAGCCTAGCAGGGCCGCCGTGTGTTAGCATCCATTTAGCAGTGTTCTCAACAGGAGCATGACCACATAACATGCCGTTTCTCTTTCAGAACAAATACTGAATACGACCTAAATTCAATCAGTCTTCTGAGAGGGCATGTCATTGCTACTTTAAGGGAAATACAGGAATATCAGGTATCATGATACTATTTATCTGATGTGTATCTGAAAGAGCAGTAACATTAACACTGTAAATTGGCATTGTAGTTTTCTGAAAGAGTAGAATAATTTGCCTCTTACGACCATCATTCAACAACAGAAACAGTACATGAACAATTGCATTTGTCCCATTTGGGAAAAAAATACTGCATTCTTTCCATCAAATGAACAATGAATATAAAAATAACTTTATAATTCTAATTTTCCAATGTTTTCTTTCAAATTTCTCTTTTTCAGGGCTAATGAAAAGTATAATATATCTCATCAGCAGAAACATTGTTGATAATTTTTTGCTACAAACTCAAAGATAATGCTGATGAAAAGAAAAGATACATTTGAATGTAAATACATATAATTGATAAGAAACTGATTCCAGTTAGATTAAAATATACATATGTAAATATCTATTATTTGTGTTTAAATAACATGATTTGACTCCAGCTGTATTGCTACTACATACCAAATGAAGTACTCTCACTACAGGGTAAGCATCTCATTAGCAAAGGTGTGTGCAAGTATGAGCAGCGATAAATACAACCTATCACTGCACTGCATTAGATTTGATGTGATAAAATAACATTAGGACCAATCAATCAAAATCAGAATGAATGTCTGAATAATCACTGCTACAACCACCTCCCAGTGTCAGCCTCAGTACACAAAGGCAATGTGTCTAAGACTGTTTCTAAGACTGTCCTGACTCCAAAGCCTCTCATAAGTTACTCGCTTCATTAGAAAGGGTAACAACCTGAGTCCATGCCTCCCCCTTTTGTGTCCATTGTTGTGTTGATGAACTAAGCTTTCAGTGACAGTCCGTAAGCACACAAACATGTGCTGGGGAGGGTTTTATTCAGATTGATGCCATTGAATGCCTGGATAACTATTTAGGTGGCCTTTAGTCGATAAAAACTGACTTGGCCTTATCTCTTATAATGCTAGTTATTAATACTTCAATTTCTGGTGACCAATGAGATACATTAGAAAAAATTCAGACACATTTATTTATTGACAAAGCATAATGTTGTATAAATATAATTTCTTATGGTCATTGTGTTTTCGTTGGACTGTATTAAAATAAATAAATAAATAAAATAAAATAACAAAACAAAGAAAGCCAGTGAGATAGCCCGAGACATCTAGGAATATGGACTTACCCTGTAAACGTAATCTGAATAAAAAAGTACAATTACATGTATGTCTGTACCATCAAGAAGGTCAGCATACTCTCTATTGGCACCAGGGCAAAGGTTAAATGTCTGAAGAAAAACAACACCAGGAAATATTGGTTAATTTTCCCACATAGAAAAGAGTGCATTTCATTTAAGTGTAATCTCCAGTAATCAATTGTATTTACACAAGGAAAGTGAAAGTATGGTATGATTGTCATTCTCGCTTTCGTTTTTTTTCTTTTAAATAACACTGCTGTTATTTAATAAACGTGATTAGTCCCTTTTGTAGACTTCAAAAACTCCGTATACATCCCCTCAGTAAACCTGATCAGTCAACTATTAAAATAATTGAATTGAAGGAATTGATAGAAAAATAAGTTGTGACAACAGACGGTGTGTTCTGTAGCTGAATAGAATGACTCCATCAAAGAATCATAACCATTTTTCCAAATGCAGTGCCTGTCTAAAATGTGTTCATTGTGATCGAGCCAAAATGATTCTGTGTATTGCAGTGCATGGGTATTTCTTGTGTATCAACAAAATGATTTCAAAAGAAAGCAGTTTCAAAAAGCATTCAAACTATTCTCCCCACATTTCTTTTACTGACAAGCAAGTGTATATGATTGGGATTTAAAAAAATAGCAAGACAATTTTATGGGGATTTTCAATTTGCGAATGGCACGATAACAAATACATAACTCTATATCCAATCTTAATGGAGCATCTCACAGAAATGATCTCTGAGGCAAGTTGCAGCATGACAGCATATCATCCAAAGTTAGATGGAAAGATTTGGGTTTTATAATGCATCTCATTAAATCAGTAACCCTTGGTAGAAATAGTGGATTATGAACGAAAAAATAGGCTACAGACCTGATAAAGTGCCTGCTTTATTTGGTATTGTATTCAGTAGTAAAATGTCCACTGGTATTTCAAGCCAATGCACTCATCAGTGTCTCATCCTGACTTTTTGAACCATATCTCTTACAGGGTGCTGATTTGTAGGCTTGATGTTACAATGAAAGAGGGAGCTGCCTTTAAACAATGGTGGGATTTAAGAGCGACAGAGAATGACTGAGGACTTTTCTTAATCCAGTTAATGGACAAAAAGAGAGGCCTGTATTATGTATTTAAAGGCCTGTTGGGCAATGTTTTTGTGTTCCAACACATTCCTGTCATATAGTTATGAGCCGATGTGAGGAGCAGAAGGGATGTTACTGTATCGACTTCCAGAAGGCGCTCTAGCAGTGAGGAAGACCTCTGGACCACAGAGAAGGGTGAGGTATATGGAACACCTTTCTCTGATGACAAATGTACATGATATGATTTCAATGACATAATTACTAGTCATATACTGCATGTATGATCTGTGGAAATCGAAATGTTTTCCTACTCATTAAATAATGTATTAAAATAGAAATATAAAAATAGAAATCTTGTATTTAAAGCCATTTATTTTTGCCATTTATTTAATACCATGTAGAAAACAAGCGCATATCTAAATCCTTAGTCCAGACACACACACACACACACACAGACGGACACATACACAAAAACACACACACACACACACGCTGTTGTTACAGCCAGCCTTTGAGGTAATTGTAATAATTCTTTTGTGGAAGGATTAGAGGAGGACTGTGTCACTGCAGATGGAGACCGCAGAGGAGTGCTTTCTATCAGTCTATTCATATTTAAGGCTGATCGCTGATTCAGAGTCAAAACTGACTTCATCTGACTGATTCATATTTAAAACTGATTTCATATTAGCCTTATTTATTTTTGAGAGTGAAATCAAATTATCCCAATTTATCGTCATGTCAGAATTCATATCAGTGCGAGTCATATATAAGAATTATTTCAAACTACTTTGATTTATCTTTTAGACTGACATACTTATATATAATTTCCTATTAACTTCTCAATCATCTGTGCTAAGTGACTTATTTCCACTGCTATTGCGATAGCTGTTTCCTCATGCTGAGCCCTGATGTATCCTAAGACTGCAACATTTCACTTCATTTTTGCTCAGCTTATTTGACAGAAATTCTCACAGCTCTGTGAAATCAATTAATTTTGATCCACTGGTTAGCTGTAATGAGCAATTTGCTGCATGCTGGGCTAACAGACATCCAGCATCATGCAAGTGCATAAAACGCGTTATTATCCTCATACACACACACACACACACACACACACACACGCACACACACACACACACACACACACACATGATAGCGCATGGATCTGTGCAGACGGTGGGTGAAACTTCTCACCGTTTGGCAATGCAACAACTAAAAGCTGAATGAAATGAAAGCATTACAGGGGGTAACGAAAGGAAACTCTAATACTGACGCGAGGAGGAAAAAAAGACAGAGAAAGTGCCGGATTTTTCTGCTTGTCGACAAAGTGTGAGAGAATGACAGAGAGGGACAGAAGGAGAGGGACGGGGGAAAAGAGAAATAAAGCAGGGGGATCTAATCTCATCATGCAGGGTCCGTGGTGCCTATTTACCCAAAATGCAAAAGGGGGGAGCGTTCTTTAGAAGCGCCCCGCTGAGCCGAGTGAAAGGCAGGAGCAAATCAAAGACACAGCTCATCTGTGTTTATATTTCCACACAATGGAAAACCTACTCTTTGTATGGCATTTTTCTATCGTTTCTTTCCCTCTCTCTTTTCCTCCCTTTATTATTAGGGTACGAAAAACGCCGCGCTGCTCTCTCTTTCGCTCTCCTCCTTCCCCTCCCCCCTCTCCCGACTCGTTCACGCCATCCTCTCCTGTCCTCCCTCCACGCAGAGGAAAAATGAACATCTCTCTCCTCCAGTTTTTTTCTAATTCAGAAATGCTTGCGTTGTGACTTTGAATGGCTTTGTGTGTTTGCAGGTGCACGGCTCAGCCCCCATCTGTCTCAAGCAGGTTTTCCAGGGCACAGTCTTGGGCTGCTGTGCCGCTCAAAGGTATGTCTACCGCTCACTCCAGGTCTTCGTACAAATGGTGTCTGCCGTCTCTGTCTCTGTCTCTTTGTCTGCCTGTTCCATGAGAATCTTTCTTTCTCCTGAGGCTGTCTCTGTCTTTCTGTCCCTTCTGTTCCTGTCCTTCTACCTCTTTCTCTTTCTCTTTCTGCTGGGTGTATGTCTCTCCCCTAGAGACAAGAACGATAGAGGCTTGTGCAGTGATGAGCCATCCTCCTACCCTCTGCCATGTACACACCTAATACACACACACACACACACACACTAACACACACACACCGACACGCACACACTAACACACACACACTAACACACACTCACACACCGACACGCACACACTAACACACACACACTAACACACACACACACACCGACACGCACACACTAACACACACACACTAACACACAGACACACACCGACTCGCTTGCACATACTTATGCGTACACACTCAGGCACGCATGCTTTATCAAAATATACAACACAACACAACACAACACAACACAACACAAAGCAGAGGCATAAGGCGTACAGCTGAAATCGTTGCCATCATCTGTCCATAATTTGCATTGAGCCCACACTCATTACCGCTCATGCCTGGCAGATAGGGTGTCATCCCATTCAGCGTATCTCATGTATTTTTCACATGGATAGACAGTCGTTCCATATAGTGAAAGCTGACTGACACCTCTCCTCATCCTGGGTGTGTGTGTGTGTGTGTGTGTGTGTGTGTGTGTGTGTGTGTGTGTGTGTGTGTGTGTGTGTGTGTGTGTGTGTGTGTGTGTGTGTGTGTGTGTGTGTGTTTGCGTGCCATAGGGAGAAAGACAGAGAGAGTAGAAGACAGAAAGTAGGGGGTTGGCATATCCCTGTGTCAGCCGGCTGCATTGTTCTGAGTCTTCCTCATCACTAAACCAACAGCAGACTCCACCCGACGTGCACGCACACACACACACACACACACACACACACACACACACACACACACACACACACACACATCCGTACATATACATATGCTAACACACAGACACACACTCACACGCACACGCACACGCACATGCACACACACACACACACACACACACACCCATACACATCCGTACATATACATATGCTAACACACAGACACACACTCACACACACACACACACACACACACACACACACACACACACACACACACTCTGTTAACAGTTTGAGTCTCTGAAAGTATATGTTTCACCCTCATTGTCTCCCTTCACAATTTCCTGTAAGTATGTCAGATTAGCTTCACACTTTGAATTGGCTCAAATCACTAAACTATAATAAGGCTACTTTAACTCATACACTAGCCACTGTGGGCAACAAGCATGTGGCTTTTCAATGGTTCAACACACATTTTCTCACGTTTGAAGCTCCCCGTTAGAAGACTGTAATTATGAATTCGCTATTTAGCATCTAGTCCTGCTAAGAAATAGAAAATAAACACAATGCTCACCTCTCTGACCATGTGAGGCACAGAAGCGCGGTGTCCCTCCAGAACACAACCTCTCCTCAGCCTCTCCTCAGCTCCACACTCGAATCATTTCAACTCATTTAAAACACAAAAAAAGGCATCCATCGTGGGAGTCAAAGCGGGCCGCTGGTAATGGGAGCGCGAGCAGAGGACATGCTATCCTGAGTGTGCCTAACTTTCATGTACATGACTGCGACGACAGATGCCTCTTTTGGGGGCTCTTTTACCTCCTTTTCTCTGTCTGTTTTAGGGGGGCTGTCTGCACCCCAATATTTTAAGCCCAATTTTCTATGGTTTGATTTAGCGGCGATGGGCTTGATGCGGAGAGCAGGGGACGCGCTGCTCAGCGGGAGCCATTAGACATGGTGCTGTGGCCCACATGAAAAGAGTTCAAGAGCTACGGGGGTGCAGGCTACTGCTGCTGGGGTGTGTGTGTGTGTGTGTGTGTGTGTGTGTGTGTGTGTGTGTGTGTGTGTGTGTGTGTGAGGGGGGGGTGAAGGGTGTTGAGGAGGCAGAGGGCCCAGAACTTTCTCCCTTCTTTCTCTTCATTTTCCCAGCGAACCTGCAGCCCTGAAGCTGTGCACACTGCTGTGGCCGTATTTAACACACCAGTGGAGCCCAGAGTGGGCGCGGCACGGCACGGCTCGGGTCGCTCAAACCAAAGGAGCTCAGAGGGAAGCATGGAGAGGGAGGGAATCAGAAGGGAAAGCACGTTTGCAGTTTGAGGTCCAGGTGTCATATTTAGACCTTTAGCATGAGATTCATATAGATCTTATACAATTTCAATTCTGATTCATCTGGCGACATGAGCATTGATTGGTAAATGGTATTGGCAAAACATGCATCTCAGGTGTATTTATACCGGCCTCTTCCACACGAGGTGAGTTCATTCCTGTGCTTTATGCTAACAGCATCATGATCAAGGCCACGGCTCCCTCGGAACACAAGCACCAATAAAGTGTGACTTCTCACTGCTCTGGAGAAATCAATCTGTAAATGTGATGTAATACAAGATGGCTGCCGTCCAACCGCATGGAGCCCAGCATTAGCTGTAGGCTTTTCAGTTGCGTCCCAGTTTAGGGTCTTAACAGAGGCCTACATTTAATATTCTGTCCCAATCGTGAGTGAGTGAGTTCTGGTCAGAGACTCTATCACTAAGAGCAGCCAAATCACGGCAACTTTTAGCCTTAAGAAGATGGTGAGACCTGTACTACTGAGTATTTGAATGAAAATACAAATACAGGTTGTCTTGATATTATGACAAGTTATAGTCCCTACCTGTGGCTGTGGGATTGTTGTTAAATCTGAAAACAAACAAACAAAAAAAAACAATATAGATTCCCCCAGATGCTAGAAAAATAAATATACAGTGGCTCTCCAGGTGAGAGCTATGCCCAGGGGTGTCAGGCAATTTAATGTTAATACTGATCTCGCAGATAAATAAGAGGTCATAGACCATTATAAACTCTATTCATTAAACAAGCATAGAATTTTGAAAATGTTCCCGCCAAATTCTTAAAAAAATTGCTATATAACTAAATTAACGAATCCTTTCAATTAACAAAATATATTGGAAATACATAATGTATTATGTGCGTACTAAAAAGAATATTTTCGATACATTAGTTCTTTAAAAGAAAATCTACTTCCTTTCTGGCGCTATCAAATAGGAGTTTTGTTAGGACATGAGCAACCATGGCGCAGTAACTGGGGTGGGCAAAGAAGCATTTCAGTGTCCAGCTTCAGGAAAATACATGGAGAAAACCACCACACTGAATAGCATTGTGAACATCTGCAGCAACATAGCAGCAAAAGCAACCAGAAAACAGAAAATACCACATGAAGCATTTTAGATTATGTTTCAGATTTTAGATTGTTAAGGTGGAATTTCATTGGTTTTTACAGCCTATTAGAAATTGGGCTATTAAATCATGTACATGAAAATATTGTATTAATTGTACTAATTAGTTTTGCTTCTCAAGACAGCAGCAGCTCTCAGACTCCATTTGGATGTCAGCAGCCATTTTCTCTGTCCAGTGCAGAAATGGAGGCTGGTCGTCGCTCTTGCAGTGGGAGAATCCAATACTGAAGCACACAACAGATAGAGGCAGGATCACGGCCTTGCTCTTATAATAGCTCACACTGCCCGTCTCAACTCAATTTTCTCTCAATTTAAAGTGCGATGCTTCTCAGATAAAGTCTTTTACACTACGGTGTGCTGCGAGTCAGAGTGGAGCTGCCTGTCCCCCTGCAGCCCACTAAGCTCACACTGATGCAATAATAACATGCCATCTAACACAGGTCAACCCTCAGAGAAACTCACCTCGTGATACGCATGTCTGCACTCCACTGGTTCTACACGTTGGATCATTGACATGATGTCATTTACTGGCCAAACCGGTGGTAAAAAAACACCATTATCTCAGGTTAAATTCACTAGAATCACAAGCACTGATGCACACTACTACCATTATACTATACACACACACAAAAAAAATCTAGATCTAGAAAAATGCTATTATGCCAGAGCACAGAGCTCCTCAGTTTCACCAGTTTGTGTGACTCATTTGTTTTGGAGAGAGAGAGCTAAATTCACCATGAATTCTACCATATATTTTTTTTCCTGTAATAATTTTATAGGTGTTACACTTTATACACATTTACACTTTACACATTATAAAAGTGAATTCCTGCTTGAATGGTAATCCTGAGTAAATGATAGGGCTCACGCGCACCTTGATTCACGCCAGAGGAGAAAAGGTTAAATGCTTATCCTTAAGCAGGTTGTTATTGCCAAAGGCATAATTGTGTCTGGTACTTCATCTTCCACACAGATGTAAAGCTGCTGTTGTGAGCTTGTGAGTCAGGTGACATATTTGCAGGCAAGAAGTTAACAGCTTGATGATCCAATCTTACAGCAGAAAATGCAGGTTCAAAAGCAATCGACTGAATGATAAGAAACATCATGAGATTAGGTGAAAGATGATGAAGGGTCTCTCTGCGATGTTTATTTGAAACACATCACATCCCAACCGTTACAATTTTCTTGAATTTGGTCAAAGTAGAAAAACAGTCATTGATAAAAAGATGTGGCTCTGCCAAACACGACTGACGGACTATTCGAACGTTTCTTGGCCATCCGCCGCCTTGTGTTGAATGGATATCACCGAGGGCTCAGCATCATTCGGACGAACCCCTGAGAGAACTGAAAGCTAGTTTAGCTACAGGCTGGCTCCTCATAATCCTGACTGCTAGGACTGGAAAGCAACAAGCTAAAACAAATGAAGCAAATATGAAAACCATGACCCATCACCACACACAAACATGCCTCTGAGAGACCTGATGGGCACTTTTTCTGACAAAGTCACGGTTGAGAGCGCTCTACCCGGGTCTGAAAAAAATGTCAGTTTCCTAACGAATGTGCTGTTTGGTATTGGGGTAAACTAAACTAAGACACTCTTTGGTGCAGATTGAAATGCATTCATTCAAAATGGCATATTTTCATAATGTTAAAAACACACTTCGGCTGGGAGGAGTATAAACTGATGTGGCTGGCCTTCCAAGGCAGTTCAGACAATTCACATTTTTTATTTCATCAATAGTACTTGCTACTGACTCTGGACTTTACAGTGCTTCATTTCTGTCACCACCATACGCAAATGTTTTTTTTGTTATTGTTTTTGTGTGCTTTGTGTTGAATGTATTCAAATTAAGATAACATTACAACAAAAGCCGCTTGTTCCATTACACAGATTAAACAATTTCGTTTTTTTCACCGCCTCACAATACAGGGTTTATTAACTTGATATTGTTGAATGTCCTGACATAAAAAACACCATGAATAACTATATACATGTGTCTGTTTTTAGCAAGTGTGATTTGGTCTAGAGCCACACAAAAGCCATATGGACCCGACTGCCGGAAGCGGCGAGGCAGACACAGGCAGCCAAATGTGTTAGCTGCTCAGTCGCTAGCGGAGCAGATTATCCAACACCTTGAGCTCCTCCATTAGTGCAGTGGCGCATGGCTGCCAGTCAACTCTGGACTCAAGGCTGCACCGCGCTGAGACTTTTACCACCTCTTTTATTGAACACAGAAGGACTGAGGTTGATAGGACTGAGGAATCAGCTTTAAAACACAGAGATAGCTGCTCGTGTGAGCCGAGGAGAAGCTATATGTATATGTATAATGTGGTATGGCCTGAGTGCTGAGTGAAAATCACAGGGGATGAAATCTCACTTCTCAGGGAAGGCATAAAACAGGATGCACAGAATCAGCAGGCTCTACTAGACATACTATGCAACCACCTTAGACGATCACTGCATTTCTAACTGGAACATCTAACATCGCCATGCATCAGTTCCCTCCACAGACAGTTGGCTCTGGCTCGACTAGCGTTCCCCCAACTGTTTACACAGGCACGAGTCCTTTCTTGTGGCGCTGACAGCTCTGAAGGCGGATGCGGTGGCACGGTGGCTGTGTGGCGTTGGACCGTCTCCCCGTCCCCTGTCGCAGCGCGCAGCAGGGGGCACCCAATTACAGCGCTGATTAAGACACACTGCAGCACAAACTTAATTGGCTTCTCAAGACTGAGTAGTGTTCATTCCTTTCCTTTTTTTTTTTCATGTGACATTAAAAGATAACTGCACAGGGATGGAGGGGGATGGAGGGGGATGGAGGGAGGGAAAAAAAATGTTTTTTTTTCTCCACTTCGTCCATTTCTCCACTCCCTTGTGGCAGGGTTGTTTTTGAAGAACCTTTCCCAGCTTGCAGCAGTGGAGTAGCTGCTGACAGCCTTGTCTACCTGTTGCCACCATTTTTGTGTATATTGTTTTGATAGCCAAAGGATGGGAAAGAGGATGCTCTTTCCAGATAATAACAAGCAAACGCCTTGCCTTGCCTTGCTTATCACTGGTGAATTAAATTTTAGACTCTCCCACTTATCTACTTGACAGCTGTTGGGTAAAACACTTGCAGTCCTTTATCATGATTGTTTCTCCTGCCCGCTGTTGTGTATTTCTGTCGGAGCGGGACGTGATAAGGGCTACTCTCTCGGCAGGGCGAGTGTGTGTGTGTGTGTGTGTGTGTGTGTGTGTCTGTGTGTGTGTGTGTGTGTGTGTGTGTGTCTGTATGTGTGCGTGTGTGTGTCTGTGTGTGTGTGTGTGTGCGTGCGTGCGTGCGTGCGTGCGTGTGTGTGTGTGTGTGTGTGTGTGTGCGTGTGTGTGTGTGCGTGTGTGTGTGTGTGTGTGTGTGCGTGCGTGTGTGTGTGTGTGTGTGTGTGCGTGTGTGTGTGTGTGTGTGATGGAGGAGGGGATGAAGGGGGAGGCTGATGACATTTGTGCCTGGGTTTTGTAGTGGACTCCCTGCTGTGTGGTGAGCTGGCCTCAAAGTGAGCCTGCCCAGCAAGGCCTCGAAACGGCACCAACTGCACTCCCATCCCCCACAGTCACACACACACACACACACACACACACACACACACACACATCTGTCTTTTAGTCCTTCTGTCTCACTCTTGCTCGGGCTCATATGTACTCACACACTCACACACACAGAAACACACACACACACACACAATTCTACACATTTGGAGCACATGTGAACAAACATGTGCGGTGACTCTTCCAAACACACACACACACACACACTGGTCCCACATGCCATATTTAGAGCCTGTGATTAGCACTCGCAGGCGGACCACATCTCCCCCCCATTTATGAAAGGCACATATACTGGGAAGGTCCATTCAAATGTAACACTTTATTTTTACTCCGTGACATTTATCTCTGAAACATCAACCCCCCCCCATACACCATGAAATGTGAAGAAAGCAGTCCCCAGTTCGAGTGATATTTCCTCAGGATTTGAGGAATGTATAACAGAATTCAAACAGATCGTATTCCGAGCGACTTTCCCGGAGTGAGCACACACACTCTCACTCTCTGGCACCTTCTGGCCATCGCAGGGACGTGGAGCAGAATGCTGATGCGCTGCGCCCTCTCCGCAATCTCCATATCTCCTTCCTTCAGGGAGGCCGTGAGTAATTACAAAGCCAATGCTGTGATTAATCAATGGATCGGGAACACGGACGATAACACAAACATCAACATCCAGACGCAGTCAAACAGAAAATTAAAATTCAGACTAAGCAGGCATAGTCCCATATTTTTTTATACCTCAGAGCCAAAAAGCTTCAAGCTGGTGTGTGTGTGTGTGTGTGTGTGTGTGTGTGTGTGTGTGTGTGTGTGTGTGTGGAGGGGGGTGGGGGGTTAGCTGCTTCTTCTAACAGCTCAAAATGGGATTTGATGTGTGCTTCTGACTTTGTAGCGGCAGGTGAAGGGAGTATCAGGCAGCCTCAGCCCCTCGACCCCCTGCTGGGTTTAATCAATAACATTAGAATGCCTCCAATGAGCCTTCGCTGCCTGGAATCTGCTTTCTTTCCCGTGCTAGTCCAGGATTACAGTGTGTATGCTGGCACACACACACACACACACACACACACACACACACACACACACACACACACACTGACACACGCACTCCTCCAACCACAAATATACACACACCACCATCATCACTGCCCTTGCAGACAAACTGCAGTCCTCTACGAGTGTAGGAGGGGGGGAGGGAGTTTTAAAGACCATTTCAGTTGAGCTTTTCAGGGAGTTGGAATTACCAGTGTTTCAGTGCTTTAACTTATTGCAGTGGGCTTTTGTCATTTGGAAATGGAGTCAGGCTGACAGCAGAGTGGGGACGAGAGATGGAGATGGGAGAGTTAGGTCTGAAGGAGAGGGTGAGGAAGAGGAGGAGGAGGAGGAGAAACTGGGGCCATGAGGCAGGACACAAACGATTCTATTTCAGTTTACTGAGGCCATTTAAATCCCAGGAGTGATGGCCTATACCTTGCAATTGACCTATTGTCTTAACTGAACACAAAATGACAGTCATTTTAATTCGTATGGTGTGGAGTGTAATAGCTTTCTATGGCGTACATGTTGTGGTGTTAATGTTAAGAACAGTAAACGGCTTGCTCAGAGACCTCCTCCTCCTCGATATGAAATAACCTTGCAAGGCAACATCTCCATGGTAACTTTCAACTCCATAAACGAATGTCAAATTGAAATCTCTTCAAAAAAACAGTAGCAACGTTTCTTCTCATTAACAATGTAGAAGGACCTTTACTTTAATTAATACAATATGAGTTTCAGTGAATGTCCCTGTCACAAAGTTGGCCGTATGATATTAGTTTAAACTCCAACTCCTAATTAATGGTCTTCTTCTTCTGTGCAGCGGGGTGAAGATAGGAAGAGAGAGGTGAAGGGAAGAGGAGGGGGAGCAGCATAGATGCTACAGACCTTCAATGATTAGACAACAGGAAGAAGGTAGAGCACAACATCTCAAAATCATCATTTTTTTAAATTTATTTAGCTTATTGTTATTGACGCTATAACCACCCAAACATTGCCTTTAGTGGATGTTAAATGCAAAATACCCTGAAATAAAAGCACGTTTTTTTTACATGCACATGTCAAGATATCCACCAGTGATAAAGTAATATTTTATCTTTGAGATACAATGCAAAATACCCAGGTCAGTCTGAAAAATGAGATTTGAATTGCTATCATGCTGTCTGAAAATGTGAATATCAGGGTAAGGGCGACAAGATATTTTATGAATTTTACATTTGATTAAACAGACCTATTGAGAATTAAAATGCAAAAAAAATCTACTTCAGAAAATTACGTTTATTCGTATTAATAGACCTTGCAGTTGTGTTGTAGAATTTGTTTGCCACAGTTTTTTTTTGCAGATGCTATACTCTCCATATCTGTGTCAGCATAAATATATATCATTATTATTTGATTGTGTGGAATGCACATAAATAGACTGTCTGTTTTTATACATTGTTTTATACAACTTTTGGGGGGGTTTATTTATTTTTTACTTAATTTATTTTAACTCACATTTGTTTAATATCCTGATTTAGTTTGGTATGAAAACAATAAAACAGAGAGAAATCATCCATTATTAGATGGCAGTTTCACAGTGTCCATACGAACAATAAACCCAGAAGCTTTGTCATTGCTGTTTTGTCCATAAAAGCACAGACTCTCACAAAGGGCTCAGGGTCGGGGTGGCGTATCACTTTGAGAGAAACAAGGCAAAGACCCTGAGCCGGAGCCAGTAAGAGTCTAAGCCTGTTTTGTGTCCAGGGTCCACGACGCTTCAGAGGGGCATAGCAGCGGCCGCTCCTGAAACGGGACCTTCATCTGGTTGTCAGCAGTAATCATTCACTGCATGCAGATGAATATCAAAGAAAAAAAAAAGTTGTCAATAAGATATTTATGAGACAACCCAACTTATTTCACCCATGCAGGGAGATTGTAATTGAAGCCATCGAGTGAGCGACTCAGGTTAGCTGGGTCTATGGAGTGTCAGTGTCTAAACATTAAATATGAAAATTCAGAAGCATGTTTGATTTGAAGGTTTATTTTCAAATCAGTACCCAGAGATGTACTCGATTTCTTGGTTTAACAACACATTTAGTGAACTTATTTGAAATAAAATGTGTTTACAATATACCAAAATAGATGATCCGGTGACTCATATCTTTGCCAGACAGCTGTGTAATATGCTCTGTTATGCATTTGGAGATGATTGGGAAAGAGATACTGGAAAAATAAACAGACCACAGAAATGTTCACGTCACATAGTTTGGATACTTGAGTGTTGATTATGAAATTATTACACAACTGACAGTGATTCCTATGACAAGCTTGCGTGCGAGGGTTTGACACTGGAAAAATACGGCAAAATTGAAACCTTCATCGCTCCCTCCACCCTCATCACTCTGAAGCTGGGAGGGGAAACCAGAAGCCGCTTCATAGCGTAGAGAAATGATGGGAATACACTCAGGCATATCAAATAAGTATCTATTTAGCTAAACTAACTGTAACAAATATTCAGTGTTTATTAGCCAGTTGCTCTTCCAAATTGTACCTCCACATTATCTTCATGTTGCCCATCAACTCATAATGCATCTTTTTTTTGTTTATTCATTTGTCATTTGTTTCTGCTTCATTTGTACCCTTTGTTTGTCATTCCACACATATTTCCCCACTCTATTTCGAGCAAAATTGGAATTAGGATCCCTATTATTTCACATATGAATCCGTCATGATGCTCGTTTTGCCAAGATTCCAAGCGTACAGTCAGCCAGTCCCCAAATCGACCAGATAGAGCCACCTGAAGCAGCCCATCTATATATGTGTGTGTGTGTGTGTGTGTGTGTGTGTGTGTGTATCTATCTACACTTATATATATATTTATATATTTATTCATATATATAAAAGCAGAAAAGTAATGAGGAGCCGTTAGCATTAGCCAGCATGTCATCTTGGCAGGTAAAATTGTCATGACGTTCTTATAATTGGGTGCAGGAGCATCTCGGCATGTACGAGCCATCACACACTGCACACACATCCTGCATTATTTAGCAGAGAAAGGCGCTGCAGTCAGGTAGAGATCCCCTTTCACACCCCATTAGCACCCACTGATCCAGCCCCAGCACTCCACACACCCAGCAACACAGCTGTACAGCAATAATTATTTTACATCAGTCACACTGCCAATCCCCTCCCACACACACACACACACACACACACACACACACACACACACACTCTGACACACACACACACACACACACACACACACACACACCACACACACACCACACACACACACACACACACACACACACACACACACATATATACCAACATACATGGGCAGCAACATACTATATTGGTGGGCCAGAGTTTAGTGGTGGACACGTCACATATCTGCTGTCAGTCTTTTTTTGACAGGTCAGAACCTCTCTTCCCTCCCCACAGCACCAAGTGAAACTATGGAGAGCACTACACTCATTACTGTCAGAGATGGCTGTTACAGCCTGCTATAACGGAATCAGGAGCATCTTTTATCAAAGGTTTGGAGGAGATTTGAAGAGAGAATTGAAGAGATTGGTAGCAGAACAACAATGCTATGCATTGAAGAGCTCAGACTCTCACTAACAAAAAAAACCCTTCCAAAATCCAAAGCAGGACAAGGAATACATGCACAATGCTCAGCTGGGTGTGTCCCAAACAGTAGCACATAATTACCTAAATAAAACATATAGATCACGTACCTTGAGATGAATTAATCCTGCTACTGACCAACAATGCCAAAGTGTGAGGCCACAGCAAGACCAATTCCATATCCAAAATGTCCGCCCTGTAACAGGAGGAGGAAATGCTCTCCGGCTCCTTGGCTGTACCGCAGCCCTGACAGGTAAGACACAGCACACGAGGGCTTCGGCACGGAGAAAAGTTTGGTTTTCTAGATGCTTGCCGAGTGATATTTGTGATGTCTGTGAGCCCAAAGCCTTGAAGAAGCCCGCTTTTCTCCCCCAGTTCTGTGGACTTGGAGCTTTGAAGCCCCCCAACTGTGCACAGTATGGTCTTTGAACTGAGGAAGAAAATTGCAGATTTAAAAAAAAATTGATAAAAAGCCACAGGAAACTCCTGTCTGTCTGTCTGACTCACCCACTATTGTCAGTCTTCATCAGTTTGGCATATCGCACAGTTTGGCATTTCTTATTTAGGCACGGCTATATTTGGCTTTCTCTCTTGTCACATGTTGTTGTATGCTAGAATTAATTTACCCTCATTCTAAAGCATTGATTTAATATAAGTTGCCAAATTTATTTTAGATCACCTTATACTAGTTTATAATGATTCCTAACTATTGAACTTCTAACTATTGAACTGAATTTCCAACCAAAATCGCATGGCAAAATGTATTGTGGTTCATGGCTCAATGTGGAAAGAATTCACTACAGAGTAACAACATTAGTTTTAAATCTTTAAATTATATTATAGTAAATTAAAGAGTTAAACTGCACATAACTGACATTTTATATCCATTTGATAGAGATCCATTTGACTTAAATGACATAGGTGCATCCATTACACAGACTCTTGTACAATAGTACATCTCTTAAAAAGATGATTTTGTGGTGATCCTTAATAAATAGGACTTGGCATTTAATGCAATTCCAAATGATTCGATTGCAAAAGACCTCTCATCAGTGAGGTGTATCTCTCTGTCTGATGGGTATTTTTTGGTACAATTGCTGATGACACCACTGCACTTTGAACCAACCGAAGTGGGGACACTGAACAGCTTTCTGTTGAAGTCCCTCTCGAGCTTCCAACACACTCAGCCAGCACACATCAGTGGCACTGAATCAGGGCCATGTTTAAAAAAAAGTCATGGAATCTCTCCTTTTCCCACTAAGTTGCTAAAGGAACACTGTCGTCCCATAAAAAGACAAAAAAACCAACAAGCACACTGACGTTTAGGTGCTTTTCTGTGTGAAAGCGGCCACACTCACACGAGACCCGAGGAGAGCCTAAACCAACAAGACCATAATCCACATTGTTGGGGAGGCGTTGTGTTATGCAAATGGAATTCAGCTGAGAGGGGCTGGGTATTTTTCTGCCTGTGGCTTTGATAACCCCCATTACCAGAGGATTAGGGGCATGCTGATGTTACCGTCTCCTTGGACACCAGTTCTCTGCGCGGTGGTTTAATCTTGTGATCCGTTTGTTGGGGCGGAAACGCTTCACTACCTAAAGTATTTGGAACCCTGATCTTTCTCCTTTCAGATTCTGGGTGTGCTTTTCAGACCATACATACACGCATCCAGTCTACTTTATTCTTCTGTGTTTACCAGCCATTACCCAACAGCCTCCGTCTGTGTTTCGTCTTCTGCCAGTTTTCCTGGAGAGAGGGGCATTTCTCTGCTCCCCGGCTGCTGTGTTTATCATTTTGCCCATCGATTTTTCCTGCATGTATGTACACATTTCCCCACACACGCATTGATTTCTTTTTTTTCAAGCTCATGGAATAAGTTCTGATAGAGAATAGGAGCTGTTGCATGTTGGGTTTGCCTTTTATATTTCTGTTTAAACTCTTCTTCTTCACTTGGCACTCACTCGTACTTTTGGAGTTAGAAATAGTTGTTTATTGAACTCACAGACGCACAGAAAAAGCTCAGGAAAACCTATCTGATATTTTAATTATTCAATATAGAGTTTAGCCTCCACAACTTTACAAAAAAATTCACACTGATTGAGAAAAGGTGGATGAACTACCTAGGCCTATTTTTTTTTAAACCTTGAAAACATTCATGTTCGCATTAATCTGTTTATGAATGTATGTTCATGTGTAGGCTAATCATTCATGTTCACATTCATCTGTTTATGAATGTATGTTCGTGTGTAGGCTAATAAAAAAAATACCAGCTGAAATAATTTTGCGGTACATTTAGATGTAATATATAATAATAATACATGATATAATATAGACAAGCACAGCAGATAGTGGATCCTCTATTTCTATTCTATTCTCTAATTCTATTGTTCTTGTTTCCTCACACTGTACCAAAGAATGTGGGTCTGACCAAGTGTTTCCTTTAAAGAGTAGCAGAGAAAATAACATCAATATTGTTCAAGTGACTAATCTACTAATAAGGTCTTTGTGCAGCACATCAAATAAAATATCAAATGCTTGAAATGCTTCTTCTAGTAAACATGACTGACACTGCATGAAATGTCTTTACAATGTTTGTTACATTTTTTATTTAAATCAGCTACTTCAAGGCCGTATACTTGTAGATTTCGGTTTTCTTATGACTAATGGGACATTGGTCAGTCAAGGTAGCTGGTGGATGGCAAAACCGTTAAGGAATAACTCATGACGAGTCACAATAGAATCCATTTTAAATTGTTCTGTACTGAAATAGTAATGTTATGCATTTCTGTAACTCATACATTTCAATAGTTTTAAATTATGTAGAAATATACTTGAACATTTATATTTTACTGATATTTTGCTGCTTAATTTGAACATGCAATTTGACACTGTTGTACGATTCTCAAAATAAACCTGAATGTACCTCTTGTCTGTAATGCTAATTCGCCCATTCCAAGGCAATGCCCAGAGGTAGTTCTCTGTGGACCCTTTCTACCACAAAAAAAAAGTGCACAATATACAATCCAGTGGCTCACTGTTTAAACAGAGTAATATATTCATGTGTTTCTTTATGTTTTATTCACAGAGCCATGGTTGCAGTGTGCAAGCGTTCTCATAGGCTCCCGCTGCATAACCCCTGGACTCTCTGGGAGATGTGAGCAGAAGAGTGAAGGTCGGGGAGCTGTGTTGTGGATGTGAGTGCCTCTGCTTTATTATTCTGTTTCCCTGAGAGCGGCTCGCTCGCTCGCTCGTTCGCTCGCTCGTTCACTCGGCGGCTACGGCTGCGGCTCTGGCTGCTGGATATCGCACCCAGTCGACACCCGCTCACTCAGCATTCGATAATTTGATCAGTGAGATCCCTGGCCTCCCCGGGAAGTGGTCAGCACTTTGGCCTCGGGACAGCCTCTGCGCCTCTGCTTCTCTGCTCCGGGAGCGCGGGGCTCAGCCGCTGGCCCTGGGAAAAGGTGAGGGAGAGGCAGGCTAAGCTGGCCCGGGTGCTCTGCGTTTGGCTTCCCAGGCTTAGAGGGGACACACCGGCTGGGAGGAACACGAGGGGGTCAACACAAGAATGGCCCGTGTCTGAGTGGACCCTCACTCGTCCTCACAACTCTTTGGGTTATTGTCAGGGCTTGTAGAAGCTCCTCAAAAGGGTCATCCCCATGCTGAATTTGATGAATATATGTGAAGTGAAATACAGTGCTACAATAACATGTTTTTATGAAATGCATTAAACACATATAATATAATATAATATCATTTTAGTGACATCTTTACCTATGTTTGACAGGCAATAATACTTCATACAACAAATAATTGTCTAAATATTGCTAAAAAGAGTTTGACTTTAAATACTTGCATACATGATGAAGGGCATTGATTTGTGTTTTTGCAGGAAACCATGCAGCTAAGAGCTTTATTGATCGCTCTTTCAGTCCTGGTTGCTGTGGCTAAAATGCAGCGCTGGTCTTGGGGAATTTCTCAGGCAACTGGGCCATGTCAAATACAGTTGAGGCACGGAACGGGAAAACAAGTACTGATGTTTTCGTCGTGCAAGTGAAGATATGTTTTGAATATGTTAGCGCTAATAATAATGTCATCATTCCTCTTTAAAAACTTGTTCACAAATGAATTCAACTCAGCAGCCATGACAGCTCAAAGGCTCGGCATCGTCCTGCGGTACACCGTGTTCCATGAATGAGGATCACTGGTTGCCTGGCCACCTAAAACACTGGCATCTGAGAGAGCTCTGCTCTTTGTCAGAGGACACCATTCCAGTCCTGAGAGCTCTCAGCCATGCCGTCTCAGACTCCTCACTGTATCAGGGGCGTTAGCTGATAGCGACCCCCTTCAACCATGCCTCCAGCATTCCACTGAGAGAGGTGGCGTCTGGTGGCGTCTGGTGGCCCGCTCCCACAGACCAGCAGTGGCCCAATCAGAATGTCTGCATTTGCTGAGGGAGCCTTTCGGAGACAGAAAGATAGAGGGGTTAAACTATCTGACAGAAAGATAGAGAGAGAGGTTAAACTATCTGAGACAGAAAGAGAGAGAGAGGGGTTAAACTATCTGAGACAGAAAGAGAGAGAGAGGGGTTAAACTATCTGAGACAGAAAGAGAGAGAGAGAGAGAGGGGTTAAACTATCTGAGACAGAAAGAGAAAGAGAGAGAGGTTAAACTATCTGAGACAGAAAGAGAGAGAGAGAGAGAGGCTAAACTATGAGACACAAAGAGAGAGAGAGAGGGGTTAAACTATCTGAGACAGAAAGAGAGAGAGAGAGGCTAAACTATGAGACACAAAGAGAGAGAGAGAGGGGTTAAACTATCTGAGACAGAAAGAGAGAGAGAGAGAGAGGGGTTAAACTATCTGAGACAGAGAAAGAGAGAGAGAGGTTAAACTATCTGAGACAGAAAGATAGAGAGAGAGGTTAAACTATGAGACAGAAAGAGAGAGAGAGGGGTTAAACTATCTGAGACAGAAAGAGAGAGAGAGAGAGGTTAAACTATCTGAGACAGAAAGAGAGAGAGAGGGGTTAAACTATCTGAGACAGAAAGAGAGAGAGAGAGGTTAAACTATGAGACAGAAAGAGAGAGAGAGGGGTTAAACTATCTGAGACAGAAAGAGAGAGAGAGAGGTTAAACTATGAGACAGAAAGAGAGAGAGAGGGGTTAAACTATCTGAGACAGAAAGAGAGATAGAGAGGGGTTAAACTATGAGACACAAAGATAGAGAGAGAGGGGTTAAACCATATAAATGAACTTTTATTTACTCAAGTGAGGGTGACTGATGTGGTACTGAGGGCACTGATGGATTTCTTTGCAGTGTTGAACCAAGACCTTTGGAGACGAATGGATCCAACATGTCTTTGCAGTGACATCCCAATTCAAGCCCTTCAGCCCTAAACCCTTCACTGTGTGTTAGTTACTGTGGAAATCTATAGTATGGAGTGGAAGCTAAAAGCATGCGAAAGAAAAGGTTCGTTTTATTCTTAAACAAGGGGGAAAATCAGGGGGAATGCACTCCCAACACCAGTCTTCCAAACAGGCCCGGCCAGACACCAACATAGCATGCTTGAGAATCTGTTCACACAGTTTAAGAATAGAAAAAGCGCCACATCTCAGCTCATTATGCATTCTGTGTTGATAAGCAGCTGTTGTCTGGTTGGATTTTAATGTGCGAGAGAGTAGTGGGCAAAAGAATAAACACTTATCTGACCAGATGGCATTGTCAAATGCTTTTCTATTTTTGATTTCATTTCTTTCTGGCGGAACAGAACATCTGTTGGTAACATTTCCCTCCCCTAAGCAAGCCTGGCTAAAACGGGAACATCTGGAGAACCACACCCAGTGAAGGCCAACACCAGCGCTTCAGGAGGAAGAAGGGATGCTTCTCCCAGGGCCAAATGGCACGGAGGGTGTGTGTTGACAAGCGGCAGGACTGAATGAGAAATGAAGGTCAACCTCAAAGTGCACCAACATGTTAGAAGCCTCAGCAAGCATGTGGTCATTTCACCACAAAGGGTGACAGTGAAAGATTTTAAAGCTTGAAACAAGAACAGCATGGACACTCGCGGGATGTTAAGCACTGTTTCTGGAGCTTACAAGTAAACCATTAAGAAGGCATTGGACTATCTGTCATGGGGACCCATTCTGAAGCATGTTCTAAACGAAGGACAAACAACCTCACGGTGAGCACAACCCCAATGGTTAGAGACAGGTGGCTGGTGGGAGTGCCGACGCCAGGAGAGAGGAGCGCCACTCCCCAGGGACTGGACCCAGAGAGGAGCTCGGCGCTGATGAGACGGCTGCCTGGCTGGATGTGACAGACAGAGACACGCGCGCGGCACAGCCCCTGCAGGGAGACGGCGGGCTCATACCTTGGCATGGCAGGCCAGGACGACATCAGAGGGACTCTCACTAAAACGACAGTGATGTGTTGTTGTTGCTGTTGTTTGCAGGGAGCCAGGACGGCAGAAAGACTAGCCCATCCAGTCATATTTATGTGAGACTCGAGATCATGCAGAACCATTCACCAGGTCAATGCTGAATGCTGCTCGAAACTGACACCATTTTATATGGATTCCGGCTCACAACACAAACACTCTATTTGATTTTTAAAGTATTTTTAAGTATAATTGTGTTTGTATTAACTTAGAGGCCGAACCCCTTGGCTCATATAGATCTTTTGTCTTTCACAACAGTGACAAAAATAGCAAAGTAGGTGTTTTGCACAAGAGGGGTGCCTTCTGAATCTACATGTTTTAGACTCCACTGTATGGATTAAACTGTCCTTACCCCCTGTCGTATGTATGGATTAAACTGTCCTTACCCCCTCTCGTATGTATGGATTAAAACTGTCCTTACCCCTCTCGTATGTATGGATTTAAAACTGTCCTTACCCCCTCTCGTATGTATGGATTAAAACTGTCCTTACCCCCTCTCGTATGTTTGGATTAAACTGTCCTTACCCCTCTCGTATGTATGGATTAAAACTGTCCTTACCCCTCTCGTATGTATGGATTAAAACTGTTCCTTACCCCCTCTCGTATGTATGGATTAACTGTCCTTACCCCCTCTCGTATGTATGGATAAACTGTCCTTACCCCACCTCTCGTATGTATGGATTAAACTGTCCTTACCCCCTGTCGTATGTATGGATTAAACTGGTCCTTACCCCCTTGTCGGTATGTATGGATTAAACCTGCTTACCCCCTGTCGTATTGTATGGATTAAACTGTCCTTACCCCCTGTCGTATGTATGGATTAAACTGTCCTTACCCCCTCTCGTATGTATGGATTAAACTGTCCTTACCCCTCTCGTATGTATGGATTAAACTGTCCTTACCCCCTCTCGTATGTATGGATTAAACTGTCCTTACCCCCTCTCGTATGTATGGATTAAACTGTCCTTACCCCCTCTCGTATGTATGGATTAAACTGTCCTTACCCCCTCTCGTATGTATGGATAAAACTGTCCTTACCCCCTCTCGTATGTTTGGCTTTTTAAAAGGGCAGAAGTGAAAGATGGCACTGACTGGAGATATTCATCCAAATTTAACAGTAATTCACAAACAGATGGAAAAAAAGTGAGAGTCAACTATTTTTTTAAACCAAATCATGCTGTTCATGGAATATAAAGGATGTGAGACAATGCAAAATGAGGAGGGCAGGAGGAGGATGAGGAAGCTCAGGGCTTTAATATAGCACCTTTTGTGTGAACCACAACCAGTGACATCTGCTGGGTTTATGGGTCAGTTACAGTCACTGTAACAAGGATCTGATCAAGTCTTTCTTCATTTGCTTGTTCATTTTTATGGCATTTTAGAAATTTTATATTTCTATTTTGTTTAATAATATATCTGTGGGCAGGGGTGGGCAAGGCACTGTTCTGTTCTGTTCAAATACCTATGGTTATGTGAATGTGTGAAGCTGCTGTTTCTGTTCAAATATCTAGGTTATGTGCATGTGTGAAGCTGCTGTTTCTGTTCAAATATCTAGGTTATGTGAATGTGTGAAGCTGCTGATTAAATACCTAGGTTATGTGAATGTGTGAAGCTGCTGATAAATACCAAAGGTATGTGAATTTTGAAAGCTGCTGATTAAATACCAAAGGTTATGTTGAATGTGTGCAAGCTGGCTATTAAACACCAAGGTAATAGTGAATGTGTGAAGCTGACTGACTTAAAACACCTAGGTTATGTGAATGTGTGAAGCTGCTGATTAAATACCTAGGTTATGTGAATGTGTGAAGCTGCTGATTATAGTTTTAATATGGTTACAAAAACATATCTGAAATAAAATGGCCACTAGCTGCGCAAAATTGCTGAAAGGTTAAGCTCTGAGCTGAAAAACACACCATCGATTGGAGTTTTTATTGATGTGTTGTTGCTGTCTTGATTTATCTATTTTAATCTATCGCCTCTTTTACTGTATTGTCATGTGAATTTAACCCATTTTATTATAACATCTTGACCCATAATGGAGTTACCTAAACAGTATTCTCCAGCCCTGGATGTGAAAGGGGGCTGTTGTTGGTATCTGAGGGCAGAGACTTAAATGGACTGGAGCCCCCTACCCCACCCATAACCCATCACCAAATGGAGAGGATGGATGGAGAAACAAAACATGTGCTTCAATGCAGGTCTCCATGTCAACCTGGACCTCCACTGCAGAAAAGGTTTTGTAAGTTAACATTTCGTCATTTGGCGGTATACAGTAGATATAATCATCAGTTATGGCGACGCTTCAATGTAGAATATATATAAGCAGAGGAGGCATTGTCCTCTCCAGGAACCGGTTCTCCTTGCTGAAACTCCAGGTCATGATTTATTAAACATGTGCACTCGATGATGACTCAATGCAGCTCGTCTCATTACTGCGAACTCAAGCCAGCCACCCAGAAATGACAGGGAGCCAGCCCCCGTCTCAGAGCATGGGAGTGGTGATGATCTGAGATAATAGATTGCTTCGTTGGAATCACTGTCTTGTTGCCGCTCACAGTTCGTGAGCAAAAGCGTGCGTCGTTTTTTTTTCAGCGGGAGGCAAAATACCAACCCCGCAATTACGGAGGTTAGATGAAGCAGAGATGACGGACAGGCCCGGGGAGAGGAAATGAGTGCACCACGCAGAGTCCTGTGTTTACACACACCACCCAAGGCTGTGATTATGCCAGGCATGGAATCAGTGTGAGGGCCGGCACGGGAGCAGGAGATGGAAGGGCTGGACCTGGACCCGCACTCAGACGGGGGAGTAGCCTAATCAGGTCCTTCCGCATGTAAATTAGAATGTGCAAATGAAATGACCCCTGTGACCCCACATCACTGGTGTCCTCCTCACTGCTCCCCTCCGGCCTGCTTCCAGATGTCACCTTCTCAGCCGAGACACTTCACCCAGAGTTCTGAGGCAACGTCCGTCCGTCTGGAGATAACCGCCTCATCGGAATGGAGGAGAGGATGGATAAAAACCCCTGCCCGTCAGGATGACAGGAAGACAAATCAAACTGGAAGATATACACATGGATTTAGTGATTGCACATACTGAGAAGAAGTATGTCCATTTGCATAGTTAAAAGGATGTATTCAAATATGTCATGGCAATTTCATGATTTATAGTAATGACACTGAAAGTGGTGCAATGAAATCCTTCACAGCACAGCACTTTAACTTAAAAACAGTACTTGTAGATTGAACGGACTGCCTCTCTAAGAAACCGTTTGACTATTGGCTTCAACAGACTCTTGCTACAAGCACTGGCTGCCATATGATTTCACATTTTACAAACCAGTATTTGAGGCAAATTGGTCTCTTGGTGACCAAGGATCTCTCCTCGGGGAGCCCCGACTTTAGAATACCGATGACATTTACACCAACAATATAGTTTCGACAAGTAGCAGAGTCCATCAACAGGCTGGGCCTCTATCTGTCGCCACAGTACAGCTGTGCACCGAGCGAGGGCTTTTCAGTCTAATGGAAAATGTCCGTTGAAGAGCCGTTACGGCAGCGGAGGCTTGCAGTGCAGAGCTACAGCTGACTGAAGCAGAGGTTGGCCGTACCCGGTAATTTATGAGTGTGATATTTTCTCTCTTCTCTCTTCTCAAATAAGTGGATAAATCAAGGGCACGGGGAACGAAGGCCTTTAATTGAATAGCTGCTCAGAAAGCTGGAACGCCTTTCCAATCACTCCAGAAAGTTCCGTAGAGCAAATATTGATGCTGGCTGAGGGTGCAGGAACACGGCAGCACAGGGAGTACATCTACACATCCTGCTAAGAGCTTGTGTTTTATTAGCATGATTCAGGGAGTACATCTGCACATCCAGCTAAGGGCATCATGTGTTTTATTAGCATGATTCAGGGAGTACATCAGAGAGTACAAACTTTCCAAGCCTATATTTTAGTGGCATTAGGCTGTACATGCCGTCATACATCTAGTGTATCACAGTGACTCTAATGAATTGCATTAGCGAGATTACAATCTTGCACTGCAGAAAATTGAAGTGCTGGGTTTTTGATGTCTGGCCTGGTGGCTTTGTTGAAGAGGTCTGGAGCTCGGGCTAATACCTTTGTGGAGCTACAGAGGCCGTAATTGAAGTAATCACATATTGTGCTTCTTAAAGTGCGTACTACACTTCAGCCGTGCCCTCTCTGCAGAGCCATGGACAGCATCTCTCTCTAATCTGCTATGAACCATGCCGTGAAGAGCAACGACAGGGGCCATTAAGCAGCTGCTTTGGGCTAACATGAGGAAGATCACAGCAGACAAAAGTGTCACAAGACACCATTAAAGCAGCAGTATATATCAATATATCTGTGTTTGCAAAATTTGCACTCACCAGTCACCACTTAGTCCTATTATTGTGGAATAGCGCAGTATAAAGATATGGTTTAGATTTGAGTCTCAAAGAAGTGCGATTACGACATATAGCCAACATATAGTGCACGTATCACAGCATTAACATTAACTCTTAGTGAACGTAATGTCAAAATTCTCTTTTCCAAAAAGTCCAAACTGACCAGAGCCTCTCATTGAAATGCTTGTTTCATTGCCTTGGTGAGAGTAAGATTTGTCACGATTTACACAAAGTTGGAGACTCTAAAAATGGGCCTGTTTTAGTTTTGAGTATCTGTGTTGTGTGTGTGTGTGTGGTGTGTGTGTGTGTGTGTGTGTGTGTGTGTGTCTGTGTGTGTGTCTGTGTGCGTGTGTGTGTGTGTCTGTGTGTGTGTCTTGGTGTGTGTCTGTGTGTGTGTGTGTGTGTGTGTGTGTGCGTGCGTGCGTGCGTGCGTGCGTGCGTGCGTGCGTGCGTGCGTGCGTGCGTGCGTGTGTGTTCGTGCGTGCGTGCGTGCGTGCGTGCGCGCGTGTGTGTGTGTGTGTGTGTGTGTGTGTGCCCCTGTGCCACGACAGGCCTGCACTTGCTGAGTGTCCTGGTGTGTGTGTGCCTCAGAGCTCCATCTGTGTTGCCGTTTCCCAGAACTCAAAGCGGGGCCTGGGAGCGCTACGGCAGACCTGTAATTATGGGGGACTGGTGCACCACAGACCATCCGTCAATGCCACAGCCCCATCATTTACTGGAAGTCCACACGCGAGGCCCGGCACGGCACGGCCGCAGCCCAGCGCAGCGCAGCGCCGAGGACACAGATGTCAAGGTTGGTCACCCACTGACCCTGCTGGAGGAGGAAACAGTCACGGGGAGCCCACGAGCCCAGTGGAGAGCCCGGCTCACAGAGGAGGTGAGGAGGCAGCCTTTCAGAGCAGAGCAGAGCAGGCGGAGACCTTTTAAAAACAAACCCACAAGCCACTGGGAGTTCTCCAAACGTGGGACTGTTTTCTGCTTCACTGGTGGTGTGCTGTTTGGTGTGCTATTATGCTACCATATTAACCTGAGAGTGGAGCGGTCACGTCGGTGAAGAGCACACTGTACGTCAGAGCACACATAACATAGCCCCATAGCTCAGAGCAGTCGCTCTTTTAGAATCCTATCTGTCCAATATGTGTGCTCCTGGTGCTGTGTGTGTATAGTCTTATCATTGAATTAAGCACAATGCTGGTTTTATTGAAATGAGATGCTGCCCAAGAACTAGATTCGGTGCCAGAAACATTGAGTCATCTCTTGGATCCCGACGCTGTGAGCGTGCCCGTGCCAGCAAAGGAAATCCTCTGGGACAGAAAGGAGGAGGCCATGTTTACTACGGTGAGAAGCACAGTGAGCGCTTAAGTCAATAACAAACCTGTGAATAGTAAAAACTGCACGCTATACACACTGTGTTTTAATTATTTAGATGCCTCAGCTCGGTTTTAGGGGAAAACATCATAAAGCACAAACCGACGCGGCAGTAGTTTGGAAGCAGCCGAGCACCGTAACTATTACAGCGTTCATTTCAAAACTGTTTCCAAGACTTACTGATTAGTGTGTTTTTCAACCCAGCCCATCTGCTCATCCATCCCTACGTCAGCTGCGTTGAAGGGGCCAAGGTGGTCCGCTGCTCTCCTGCACCGTGAGGACCAGGTGGGCACCAAGTGCTGGCCTCCCAGCCTGTAAGTGTGCCCAGGGACGGGCTCCGTCATGCAGGCAGATGGGTCACAGGTCCCTCACACTCAGCTGACACATGGCCTCTGAACTTCCAGCCCCCAAACCCCACCCACCTAGCAGAGCCCCAGCAGCCGTCCACCTCCAGACACGAGGCACACATCTGAGCCGGGCAGGAAGCCGCTGCCATGGCCTAGTTTAAGAATTTGTTTATAGGTTGGTCTCTCTGTGTGTGTGTGTGTGTGTGTGTGTGTGTGTGTGTGTGTGGTGTGGGTGTGTGTGTGTGTGTGTGTGGGGGGGGGGTGTGGTGTGTGTGTGTGTGTGTGTGTGTGTGTGTGTCCATGTATGTGTGCAAACGTGTTCATTTAGTCTTTGGACACAGATAGAGAGGGTTAGTGTGAGATGTGGGGTCCAACCCTGTGTTCAGGTGTACCTACACCAAAGTCAGAGCAGTGAGATGACCCATTTGGACTGGCCTTTAAACAGACCCCAGAGGAACTCCAGAGGTTGCTGTTCTTACAGTCAGAATTTGATGGCATCAACATAATAATACAATTATTATGTAATACATTTAAGCACTTTTTTGTTTAATTTAATCTAATTTCTGAAGCAAATCAAAATGTCATGCTTTTTATGAAATCTATTTTGAGAAAAGAAAACGAATGAAAAGAATCAAGATAGTGTCTCTCAACAATGCCAGTTTCACAATACTAAGCAACACTGTGATGAAATATCAATATTTCCCCAGAAAAGGACTTGCATCATGGTCTGAATGCTAGCATGATAACGATCAAATGTGTCCTTTCCCTCCTTGCCGTCTGCCTGCTGTGTTTGCACGCAAACCTGCACCCCACGCCTGGGCTGCTCCAGATGGACGCTCTGATAGGGCCTGGCCACACACACACACACACACACACACACACACACACACACACACACACACACACACACACACACACACACACACACTATCTGATCAGCAGGGCCCTGTGTGTGGTGCACCGGCGTGAGGCTCTGGGCTCGCTCAGACGTCACAGACAAGACAGTTCTCCTCGGATGTGTGTGACAAACAGAGATGAATAGATTGACACTTTGTCATGTGTAGTCTTGCGTTTTGCTTTCAGATCCCGGCATCATCCTCTAGAACTGCTGACTGTGCAAACCAGGCTTTGGTTACAAATGTCTTTAACAGTGTGTTGACAATCTATTAGCATAGTATACTCAGTATAGACCTTAGTGAACTATTTTATCTAGAGATAAAAAGCCAATTCTGTAACTGCTAAAATATATTTAAGAAAACCAAATGCTTGTAGCTGTCTCTATGATGTTGCTAACTACTGCCCTCTAACTACTAACTAGTCCCCTTAATAATTTCCCATCTAGCAGTACTGGTATAAGATAGGGTCTGTTAGTCAATATATCTGACACAACACATTTAAGGGCACTAATTCCAGTGGATGATATCAGCCGACAAGGTCATCAGCAAACATGGATGGAGCACATTATTGCTGCCAGGCATTTTAATTGAACTTTGATTCAGTTGCACTATCGTTCAATGAGGTTGAATGATAATCCCCCTCCATGCTGATTACATTCCCGCTGAATGACAACGCTAAATGGTGTATGTGGAACTGATAAGCAGACAATCGAATCCCAACAATGTGACAGGACGCCCCCTGCGGTCACAGGTGAGGGCTGTTCATCAGGCACAGACACCACTATCCAGTCTGCCTCGGTTTGATTGAATGGATGGAGATATGAAACAGGGACATATCAACTATTAATCCAGTCCAATCACGTCACTACGGCACTACCCAAATTGTGATTCCACATTGCCGCGCTTCTCATAATAACACCAACAGCCATTCGATTTACTTTCATAAAGCAATCACTGTTTTCTTACAAAATAGGAATCGCTGTGACAAATGATGTTCTTTTCCTGCCCGTGTAATAGGAATAGGATGCTTCATTACCTCATAAGAAGGCAGCAAGGCATGAGAGCTGTGTTTTTTTAGAAGCGTTGGCACTTGCTGAGAGAATCTGCACTGTTATTATCAGCCCCTAAGATTGTACTTCTGATGGCAGTGTTGCGTTCACTCCAGCTCCACTCCTTCCACTCTCTGCACTGCTTTAGCAATTAAACACAAACGCCTCACACTGCCTCAGGACGTCCTCAACATCACCCCCAATACCCCCCACACCCCCCCCCCCCCCCCCCCCACCCCAGCACTTGAGAAATGAGGTGAAATGAGATGTAAATAGGCTGTTTATTCTGGGGCTTGGATGGGTGACAGCAGCGAGTCTGGCTGGGAGTCGTGGCTGGAGAGGCCCCGTGTGACACAGGTGTGTGGAGGGGCTGGAGAGGCCCCGTGTGACACAGGTGTGTGGAGGGGCCCGCGGGACCTGCGGAGCCCTGGGCTTGCCGAGCGGGGGAGAGAGCACAGGTGGCACGGGGCCGCCACAGAGAGCAGGGCAGCGCTGTATAGCATGTGGCACTCTTCCAGGCACTCACACAACATATGCCTGGGTGGGGAGGGGGAGCAGGGCACAAGCTGAGGGAGAGAGAGGGAGAGAGAGGGAGAGAGAGGGAGAGAGATGGAGAGAGAGGGAGAGAGAGGGAGAGAGAGGGAGAGAGATGGAGAGAGAGAGAGAGAGAGGGAGAGAGATGGAGAGGGAGAGAGAGGGAGAGAGAGGGAGAGAGGGAGAGAGAGGAGAGAGATGGAGAGAGAGGGAGAGAGAGATGGAGAGAGATGGAGAGAGAGGGAGAGAGAGGGAGAGGAAGAGAGATGGAGAGAATGAGGGAGAGAGATGGAGAGAGATGGAGAGGGAGAGAGATGGAGAGAATGAGGGAGAGAGAGGGAGAGAGATGGAGGGAGAGAGATGGCGAGAGAGGGAGAGAGAGGGAGAGAGATGGAGAGAGATGGAGAGGGAGAGAGAGGGAGAGAGATGGAGAGGGAGAGAGATGGAGAGAATGAGGGAGAAAGATGAAGAGAGATGGAGAGAGATGGAGAGAGAGGGAGAGAGATGGAGAGAATGAGGGAGAGAGAGGGAGAGAGATGGAGAGAGATGGAGAGGGAGAGAGAGAGAGAGAGAGATGGAGAGAGAGGGAGAGAGAGGGAGAGAGAGGGAGAGAGATGGAGAGCATGAGGGAGAGAGAGTGTGGTTTGTTGGGTATTGCGTGGGAGAGTGCTATGCCCTATGGTCTTTCAAGAGTCACAGAAAACATTTAGATATTTATTTAAATATTAATCATGCTGGTTTTGATGCAGAGCAGAAAATCATTAAATACTGTATATTTACATTCTTAATGTGGTGAGATTTAGAAAAAAAAGTGATATGATACAAGTATGATTTAACCACTGCCGTTCGGTCGGATTCACAGATGGATTCACTCTATTTTAGCCTGAGGTTGGTGACTGTGAGCTTGTGAGTATTTTTAATATAACCAAAAAAGATGAAAAAGAACATGAAAAACATTTAGTATGTTGTGTATCCAGACTAGCCCTTATCTATGGAGCTCAGAACTATTCCTAGCTGTAGAGTTAATAAATAAAAACATCTCATGGTCAGACATTTCTTGAAGACTACAACATATCCAGTAATATCATTTTGTAAAAATAGAGCTCATCCCCTTCCAAAAAGTAAAAAAAAAAAAAAACGTTTGGCATGTAGAGGAATGTCAACCCCATACACCAAACCAAACCAAACCCAGGCCCATTCCCTTCTCAGCACTCCAGGCCCCGTTTGGCTGCAAGGCTCCTGGGGGCCCCCCCCCCTTCCTCCAGAGATGCTCCGGCTTCATAACACAGCAACATCAGCCAGCAGCAGCTTGCATCATTATCATATTTCATCAATTATGGAAATGGCGGCCTGCTGTGAGCGCCGGCACCAGAGCCACGGCGGGGCCCGCCCCCAACGCATGCAAATGAGCGCGCCTGAGGGCGGGAGCTGACCTTCGGCTTCCCTCGCCCGCCGCTCCCGGGGAGCCGCTCTTCAGCGCGTCAAAGACCGCAGCTCCAGCGCAGCTCCGCACCACTCCACTGCGGGGCCTGACAGCACGCGGGCCGCAGGGGACGAGCGGCTGGGGGGGGGGGGGGCACCGCTTCTGTTTGTATACAAAAGCTGTTTGGGGCAAATGTGTTTTCATTGGCAGCATTTTAAAATGGCTCTGTGTGAACTCGGCCCTCCTCGAGTGGAGACGGCAACTCCAACGCCTCGCAGTCACTTTGCATAACTCATGTGCCGCTCCGGTCCTGAGCACAGGCTGCTAGACAATGCACACACGGGGCAGACCATAGGGCAGGTCTTTTTTTTGTAAATAACCCCCCTGCCCCCCCTTAAAACTGACATGGAAGGCATTTGTCCTGCATTCTTAAAGAGCTGGATTCAGGCTTGGATGTGCCGTTGTCTGCCTGGCTGTGTCTCCTTCCTGTGAAACAGCTTGTTTAGTGTGATTATTCAGGAAGCAGAGGGTGTTTTAATATGATCACAGCCTCATTTAAACAGCTTAGGATTGCTCTGAATTAGATTGCAGTAAAACCTGGTGAGACATCTGATTATTGTTTTTAGCCTGGAGATAATCTCTTTTTCAGCTCACGCAAAGCGAGCGTACCTAAACAGGCATTTATTTCAGCGATGCTGCGGAGACTCAGCGGAGACAATACATTTGGACAACGATGATCCATGAAAAGTTTCCTCTGCGATGGAAGCCAATGCTAATTGGGTTGGAAAGTTTAATGTCACAGTTCCACACAGAACTTACAGCAACATGATAATAGGATTAGCTGCAGAATGCACGATGTCGGCCTAGCTTTAAGTGATACCTCTGTTTCTGTAAGGAAGTAGGAATAAATCAAGCAGCAGAGCGGGGACTTGGATTTCAGTGTCTTACAGACAAACAAAACCTTATAATATTATTCCTCAAAATGTCATACATGCCAGAACAGCACTGACTACAAGAGCAACAGTAACATCTAAGACCAACATTAGCATCCACACGCTACAACATTCCCAGTATCAGATTTCTTTAACGGACAGGGTCTAAGAATCCACACCCTAAGGCCACGGGCCATGAGAACCTCTTTCAGACCTTTGACATTGACTCGCACTCATTTACAGACCACAAGTATGCTTGCAGTGTAAAGTCAAGTGAGAGCAGCTAGAGTCAGAGCTGAAGTCCTCCTAGCGGACACTGGCTTTCCTCTGGGCCTGTGTGGTGTTCTGGAGAAAGACAATGCAGAGGACACACGAGCCTTTTTGTTTTGCGCAGGGAACTTCCTGCTCCTCTCCCAATGAGCCTGAGCGAGCCCTCACACATCTGAGGCTCATTAGCGTGAGTCTGTGGAGTGGGGCGGCCCATGAATAAGAACGGGGGAGTCAGGAGTTTCAGTAAATGTAATCTGCCATCAGGTCCCCACACACTCTGCCTGCTCCTCCAGCGAGATGTGTATCGAGAAGCAGATAAGATTACTGATGATGCCTGGAGAGAGAGAGACTTGTGCCTCCATCGTTTGCCCACGAGGACAATGGAGTGCCAAATTATACAATCTTTTCTGCGCGTCTTCTGCACGTCTTGAGGATGGGGAGCGGCGCATCAGCAAAGTTTAAATGGAGCATCGGAGATCTGCCTGTAACGAGCAGTGGGTCATTAAGCTGCTGTGTCAGGGTTTACTGGAGCTAATTAACCTGAAGTGTGAAGGTTTCTGCTGAATCACATACTGAAAAGGTTGCTCTTCCTGTTCTTCCATGCTGTTAGAAATGAGACCAAATATAGCCCTACAGGTGTATTGTTTGGAAGTTTTGGTCAATTCAGGTGTGAAACAAAAAAAAAGGGCCCCAAATATAACCGCAGGTTCTTACACACACTGAGTTACTAAATTGGCCGATCATTTAACTCAGCAAAATATGTCCCCACATGGCTACGTAGACTATGCAGTTAGGCACAACTGTTTATTTTTCTGCTTACACGGGCAACTGAAACTAACATTAGAAGTTGACATTTCACAGCCGGTCGTTTCAGTAATGTTGCTTCGAATTTGCAGAAACCCCATGAAGCTGTTCAAATCCAAATGGAGTCACTGATAGTGATAGTGTCGAGCAATAATCGCCCTCATCATATAGGGAGCCTATAGTAACCGTTATTCAATGTCTACATGATGTTCGAAGGCCAGATCATAGAAAGCCTGGTCAGATGCTTAGTATACGTTTCCTGTAAGTAAATCTCACATCTATCTTATTAGCCCGTATCTGTATAAACGTTATTGCAAATTCAGAATGCAACCTAATTATTACAGACTTCCTGTTGGTATGATTGGCTCCCATAAATCATTATCTAGTTTGGCCTATCCCCACACAGGCTTGATGGTAATTAGTTTTATACCATATATTGAAGATTCAGTCTTAGGTTTGATCAGTCAGGATTCAGGTTTATTCTTGAAGAATGGCGGCCGACCATTTGTGAGACAGAGACTTTCAGATCCATCCTCCCTCACAGAACTTCACCTCAGTATATCTGACTTATTCCTTGAGGAACAGTCTGTTAAATACACTATATCTAAGGGGTGTCACCGTCTATTCAAATGGGCCATGCATGCAGGGTTCTTTGTCTCGACCTGGGGGGGGGGGGGTGAGATTCTACTATCACACCTCCCTACCCAGGTCAGAGACAAAGAATATTCACCAAGCAAAGTCCACTCATGGCTAGTTAAATCCAAATAAAAGTAACAATTATGACTAGGTATAATATCATTGACTTATTGACTATGGCATATTCTTATGACCTTTGCTGGTCCCTTCAGGCTTCACGTTACTCTAGCGTGCTGTGAGTGCATTGATGCAGGTAACACGTCCTCTCAACTCCTCCCTTTGATGTTGTGCCATGTGTGCACATTATTACGTCACGTCACGTGTGTGATGCCCCAGCTCGCTGCCCTTTCGAATCAGGCCCCGAAGACGCTGTACTACACACTGGCGCACACACACACTTTACTGAGTGTAGACATTTTTGTTCAGGAAGAAAAAAAAAACAGGAGAATTCCAAGATGGATCCTGCCCAGTGAAATGGTCTGTGTTTACCTGTATTGATTAGTGTTTTGTTCTCATCCTGCAGCGAGTCGAGGCAGCAGTAGCCTCATCAGTGGGCTGATGCTCATAGCTCTACAAGAGGGAACACACTCGTCGGGGTCTCACAATGTGCACAATACACCACACGCACACACACACACACGCTCGCGCGCGCACACACACACACACACCTCACACACACACACACACCACACGCACGCACACACACACACACACACACACACACACACACACACACACATGCGCACACACACACACACCTCACACACACACACACACACACACACACACACACACACAACACACACACCACACACACACACACACACACACCCTCTGAACACGTAGATACACACACACACACACTCCACACACACATCACACACACACACACACACCACACACACCCTCTGAACACGTAGATACACACACACACACACACACACACACACACAGACACACACACACCTCACACACACACACACACACACCTCACACACACACACCACACACACACACACACACATGCGCACACACACACACACACACACCTCACACACCTCACACACACACACCTCACACACACACACACACACACACACACAGACACACACACCATACACACACACACACACACACACACACACACACACACACACACACACACACACCCTCTGAGCACGTAGACACACAACAGTGCTCAGCGGGGAAGGCCTCAGCCTGCTGTCTCATTACCAGAGACAGGCGGTGTGTGTGTGTGTGTGTGTGTGTGCATGTTATCTCCATTTCCCATTCCCAGTCACCTATGCTGTGCTGAGGAAGCCTCCTGCCTGTGATCATGAAGCACAATGAGAGATAGCTCAAACTCAACAGGAAACTCTGCCTCAGACGTGGGGCCTTGGCTTGTAGGGTAATTGCCAGCATTTGTCACAACGTCCTGTCATTGTTTATGTTGGGGACAGTTCAAGATGTTTATACAACTACAACACAGTAACAAAAAAGATAAGAAAAGACATTTAGGAGCAAACAAAAGGAACTTGAATCGATCTGTGTGATTGGATCTAGAACAGGGGCTCCCAAACTTTTCATGGCAGGCCCATTCTTTCACAAATAGAAATATTATTGTGTCCCCCCCCCCCCCCCCCCAATTAGGTTAGCTATCCCTTCTAACATATATGCTAAAGTGTAGGTCCTGACCATACTTTACGAGGACAAAGTAGGTTAGTAAATAGGTTAGTTACAGGGTACTATGCTGTAGGAGCACTGGCATACTCAACCAGTAGCTCGTCGTTTAAGGCTCGTTGTTTAAGGCTCGTTGTTTAAGGCTCGTTGTTTAAGGCTCCTGTTATTGTGTTTGCCCTCAGCCCGTGCCCCCCTTGTTATACCCCCCCCCCCCCCCCCCCCCCCCCTGGGGTACCAGTGGCCTAGAATGAGGTCAGCTGCCCTCTGTTTGTATATGATGTTAGTGTAGGACACACAAACACACACACACACACACACATAAACACACACACACACACACACACACACACACACACACATAAACACACACACACACACACACACACACACACACACACACACACACACACACACATAAAAACACACATAAACACACACACACACACACACACACAGAGAGTCTTTATGCATATTCTATGGCATAAATCTAACTGTGTGACAGAGGCTCAGAATGGGGGGGTGTGGGGCCTGCCTGGCACATGGGCGCAGACAGCTCGTGGGAGTTAGGGCTCTGGCATCAGCCTTGGCATCAGCCTTGGCACAGGAAAGGTGTCTCACCTGTCTGGCAAGCCTCCGAAAGCACCCCGGCCCCCAAAAAGCATCAGCTGTGGCGGGCGGACATGTCCCCGTGACAACGTGGTCTCACGGCAGCATCTCTCCCCGCGCCTGCTACTTGGCAGGGAAACGGATGAGCACAAAGGCCAGGGTCCCTGCAGAGAATGACAAGCCATGGTGAAGCAGTCACACTGGTCCCCATGGCGTACAGCTTCAGTGAGCTCTCCTTCCTGTTCCCTGTGTTGCTGCTGCTGTTGTTGGGATATTTCCACTGTTATACTAGAACTATTGCACACAGAAAAGAGACACAAGGAAATTTGCAATTGTATTCATGAATGCTTGTTTCAAATATATGATTGCCGTGAAACCATGATATCTGTTGCATGATCCATTATCAATGTTAACAAGTGGCCCACTGTTTAACGTGTCTTTTCCCAATGTCATTCAACACCACAGCATTTCAGCGCCTATTCAAACCACAGCCCACCAGCGTCCCCCCGCAGAGCTGTGTAGCCAAGCTTTCCACGGAGATCGAAGAAGCTTGTTTTCAGAATCTTCATTAAAAAACACTCCCCTTTATTTACTTCAGCTGGAGCTGGTGTGGCACTGCAGCACCGCTTCCATTAGAGCTCCATCTCCAATCGATTTCCATCCATTAAGAATTACCTGTCCTGCAGCCTGGGCAGAGAACAATTAAATTTGGCTGTGGCTCCCCCATTGGAAATCAATGTTAACTTGGCTTTCATCACCTTTTTCAGCAGGAGACACTGGTCTCGCCCGCTCAGGGAGGACTGAGGGAAATGTCTGCTGAAGGTGATTCTGACTGTCACTCCAAGGGGGGGGGGGTATACTGCCCAACACTGAGTCCCTCTGATCAGGGCGGACCTGGTTAGGATTCTCTCAATGTCTCGTTCCCACAAGCAGATAAGACCACTGAACCAGACATTGATTAAGCATTGTGAAGGATGATTTTTCATTGGAAAAGCGTTTTTTTGCTTCAAAGGTTTCTGATAAATAGTCTCAAAAACAGGTATTCTTCACAAGTATAATATTAAACCCAAGAGGGTGCTAAAAACCATACACTGAAGACCTTTGGTCTTTGGTCTTTCACTATTCACTGACAAATCATTTTAATGTCATTACATTTCTGAATGATTCACTTTGAAAATGTACATGCATTTCCCACAGTTATTTATTATTTTTTCTACAATCACTCTCCACAAAAACAGAAATTGAAACTTAAACTACAGTTTCTACAGTTTCTTTGCAGTTATTGAGGTAAACAGACACAGGTCTGTCTCTGCAGGGATCGTTTCCATGGTGTCAGACACTTTAACATTATGAGCAGTGGCGAAAAATAAGCACTTTACTTTGACGCAGATGTTTGCCCCATGGGATAACATTGTATAACCGTTTTGCGGTTGCTAGTGTTTTAACTCAATGCGGGACCAGTTTCAGTCGTTTCTGTCCCTAGTCAAAATGTGGACCTGAAAAGAGGGGGAAATAGGGCCCAGGTTTAAAAAAAGTTTCCCTTCAAGGACAAAAATAATTCTAGAAAAAACAACAACATCACTGCTGGTAACATTAGCCAGGTATCATTTGTCCTACACAATAGGTGTGTAAATGGAACATAGAACCTTTTTCCTTTTGTCATGGCATTCTCAAAAGGGTTTTTGTCCAAAGCACCATCGTATACAGCTAATAATAATAATAATAATAATAATAATAATAATTCATTTTATTTGTAACGCACTCTTCATTCAGAAGAATCGCAGATCTCAATCTCAAAGCTCCGTTTTGATCTTTGGCCTTCGTGCCCTCTGCCCACATTGAGGTAAAGTGTCTGGGCCCTAAGCCTTTCACATTGAGGTAAAGTGTCTGGGCCCTAAGCCTTTCACATTGAGGTAAAGTGTCTGGGCCCTAAAGCCTTTCACATTGAGGCACAAAGGAGTACTCTAAATCAGGTTCTTAACCCTTCTGTGTGAACTGCCTTTTCATTCTCCAGCAATGATTTAAAAACAAAGATTTGGTCACAAACAATATTGGGATATGAACGTCAATATCAGTTTTAGCCATTAGTTGTCATAATATGTGTAATGTGTCCTTTACTCTGGATCATTTTAATGTCTTGTCTCACTATCCTGCCTCAATGACCTGGGGTCTCACGTGAAACCCACAACATGCCTTGATCCCTTGATCCCTCTCGCCTTTTAAAAGAAGTGTTTCATGTTGAGGGTAGAAATGTCCTCGACATTGTAAACAAATCATTGGTCTCTGGAGAACCAATATTTTTTAAACATGACTCACCTGGATCCTTGTTCTCCCTCCTGTTTTAGACCTATCTAAGCTTCCATTTTTTATCAAAATTACTTGAAAAGGCTGTTTTCAATCAATTACAAGATTACCTGGGTTTCATGCAATGCACAGTACTGAGCCTGTTCTCTTGACTCAAAGGACTGACTCAAAGGACTGTGCGATTTTAGTCCTCTTAGATCTGCCTGCTGCCTTCAATACAGTGGACCACAGAGTGTTGTGAGAGAGGTTAGAGCATTGAGTTGGGGTAAAACACTTGAGTGGTTTACCTCTTATTTATCTGATAGGACCTTTGTGGTCACTACTGATGGTGTCCTGTCAAATGTCACCCCCCTTTCGTGTGGAGTTCCCCAGGGTTCGATTTTAGGTCCCCCTCTGCTCTCACTCTATGTATTGCCCCTTGGACAGATATTCAGGAACATTGTGATTTCCTGTCATTGCAATGCCGATGATACCCAGTTTTATTCCCCTCTGAAGTCTGGACATGACAGTTTACAACCTCTTTTTGACTGCCTAGAGGATATTAAGTTATTGATTGGTAATAGCTTCCTGAAGCTTAATGAAACCAGACAGAAGTTGTTATCTTTGGTTCCCTTCTCACCAGTGCAGACATTAGCACTATGTTTGGTCCATTCGCACAATACCAAAAGCTTGTAAAAATACCTTGGGGTATTCTTTGACTCAGAATTAAAATTTGTCAGACAAATAAATTCACTGGCTAGTGCTTCATTTGATCAACCGAGAACAATAGCTAGAATGTGAAATCTTCTGTCCCCAAAAGACTGTTTATATATCTTTCAGACTGGACTACTGTAATGTATTGTTTTCAAGCCTTATCCAAGTATCACTTCATAAACTGCAAGTCATCCAAAATACTTTTAACAGGGACCAAGAAGTTTGATCACATTACACCTGTTTTAGCTACACTACACTGTAGGATTGTAGTGTTTAGGATTTTATTTTAAGGCTGTGAATGGTCTAGCTCTAGCCTATGTTTCAAATCTATTGACCCTTAATGCTCTGTCAAGGGTTCTAAGATCCTCCAATGAACTTTTACTGGTTTTACCTTGGTCAAATTTTTAATCTAAAGCTGATCGAGCTTTTACTGTTGTTGGCCCTATAAATTATGGAAAAGTCTCCCATTACACATAAGATCTGCTGCCTGCATATTTAAGTACACTTACTTTCACACACTTGCATTCTGTTGATTTTACTTTGGCACTGTGCTATATTTAGTGCATTTCAGCCCAGTCTGAGGTTGTGTTTTTACTTGTGCTTACAGTTCAGTCTGAGGTTTTTAATTTGTTAAGTTAATTTAAATGTTTTTCTCCCTATTAGTGCTTTTTCCGTTTGTATTTTTGTATTTATTCATATTTATTTTCCATTTGATCTCATTCTCACTTGCTGGTCTTTTATTGTGTTTTATTGTGTTTAACTCCATTTACTCCTTATATTCCCTATTATTTGTTTTCGTTTTTTATTTCCTTTTATGTCATTTAATTCTTGACTAAATTTTATTTCAATTTACCTCCTCCACTTACATCGACTGTAAAGCACTTTGGTGCAAATCCTGTTGTTTTTAAACGTGCTATTCAAATAAACTTGACTTGACTTAACAAAAACTTCCATTAAAGCAGCTGCATTAAAGCAGCATTGTTCAGCCACAGGACTGATTCCAGTCTGTGGAATTCTTATAACTAAGCATGCCTACTTTTTTCTACTTTTCAGTTTGTTCTAATAACTTTAATATCAATAACGTTAATATCAATAACGTTAATATCAATGAACCAGATTCAACATAGCCTACGGTCAATACTAAAAACGTTAGAAAAGCAAAAAACATACCACTTCCATTTACAAGCCAAATTTAGAACATATGGAGTTTGGGAAGAAGGTGGAGGTTTCAAGCCTGTCAAAAAATGTCCCAAATATGTCACTGTCATAATATGTGTTTAAATTGGATGTATAAATGATCTGAGCAGTGAGTTGACTGATCTTCCTGAACTGTGAATTTATTATCTTCTTTCATATTTACAGTTAAATAACCTACATGCAGCTATGTTATCAAACATTCACTTCCTTGCAGGCTATGGATTGGTGTTTGGGTTGCCTCGGTGATGAGTAATCAGCAGATACAATTCTCAGATATTTTTGCTAGTGCTATTTTTGTGGATCTGTAGCCTATGGAAACGAAGCCTCTTTGAGAGCCACTTTAAAGAGAAAAGCAAACAAGATATATGTGATCCATTTTATAATGATACATCCATTTTTGTGATTTTCCATTGCAATATTTTATCTTCATGAGGGCTGTTTATTGTAAGAATAGGTACCTAGACCTGATCTGTGAAAGAAATGCAAGGAAGAAGGAGAAGGAGAAGGAGAGAGCGAGAGAGAGAGAGAGAGCGAGAGAGAGAGAAATGCAAGCCAGTTGTATTCTGTAAGGGAGGATGAATTTATAACAACTTTAGAGCTTGAATTCTGGGTAGACAATGTCATAGTGTTTAAGAGGAAATTATATTTCCATATTCAGATGTCAAATGTGCAGTGGTGAGGAATTTCTCTTGAAATAGGAAGACTGCATTTAACAATAGTTTATTCAAACGTACTACACTCAAGGCAGGTTAGATGCAGGCAGAAGGTGCAGTGAGCTTGATGGAGTTTTGCTGTGGTGGGCAAGCCAGGGCTTCATGGGCAATCGATGTAGTGCAGACTTGGACTGGCCCCCGGGAGGCTATGGGCCCCAGGGAGGCTATGGGCCCCAGGGAGGGGAGGCTATGGGCCCCAGAGAGGGGAGGCTATGGGCCCCAGGGAGGCTATGGGCCCCAGGGAGGCTATGGGCCCCAGGGAGGCTATGTAAATATAGACCGGGCCCAAAGTAGGGGCAATGTGGCAACATGGGACGTTTCTTTCTTATATCTCTTCCGTGAGGGCTCCCCCATCTCCTGAAAACCTTTCCTCCATAACCCCCCTCCCTCAATGGGCACGGTTTCCCATCTGCTTCATAACCATAGCCTCAGTTTTAACCCCCCCTTTCTCCATCATAACCATAGCCTCAGTATTAACCCCTTCCTCCATGGGCACGGTTTCTCATCTGCATCATAACCATAGCCTCAGTATTAACCCCTCCCTCCATCATAACCATAGCCTCAGTATTAACCCCTTCCTCCATCATACCCATAGCCTCAGTATTAACCCCTTCCTCCATCATAACCATAGCCTCAGTATTAACCCCTTCCTCCATCATACCCATAGCCTCAGTATTAACCCCTTCCTCCATCATACCCATAGCCTCAGTATTAACCCCTTCCTCCATCATAACCATAGCCTCACTTGACATTTCTTTAATGCAACTCACGCATTCCTGCCTCACGGTGACATTTCCACCTGGAAATCATTCAGTGAATTCACACACTGACCCGTGGAACACACACACACACACACACACACACCCTGTGTATCACATCCTCCACACCCACAGCACATCCATGCTAACCTTGTGTTCATGTTCTCAGAAAGCTCATTTGGTGTCAGGACCTGATATTTCCAATAAAAAGCAAATTCCCAGAGTAATTATATTCTTTTGAATAGGCTGATATTAGCTATAAAGTTACTGTCAGTTAGCTGTAATCTTAACCAGGCCCTAATTTTGACCCTCACTCTCAGCCTGAGCGTATGTGTATTTCTTACTGGCACTTCTAAAATGGCACCTTGTCTATTTCTCTTTGTTTTCACTGTGTGAAGATAATACTAATGCAACAGTACATGCAACTAAAGCTGGCAGAAACCTGCAGCACTTGAAACTCCTATGGCAGTTGTATAGTGCGACAGTGGTACAGGAGGTAGAGAAGTCGTTTAGTAATCAAAAGGTTGCTAGTTCGATTCCCTGTCGAAGCGTCCTTGAGCAAGACACTGAACCCCTAATTGCTCCTGATGTGCAGTGTGCCATCAGTGTAAATGTAAAATGTGTATACATCCTTGGAAGTCGCTTTGGATAAAAGCGTCGGCTAAATGTACATGTATAGTTTCAATGCACCACGTTCCTCAAGGAGACACTTATGCTTGGTCACCAGCAGGTAACATACACATAATCATTATTATAATAGCTATAATAATTCACATACAACAAAAGATTATTTTATTGTACTCTCCATTCATTTCTATGGTTGCTGAAACTCTAATAGTTAGCATAGTTAGCATCCATTGCAACCCCCTCAACCCCTGTTGTTTGATCCACTGACCTTTTGCCAGCAAGGCATGGCAAGTGGTATTTCAATAGGGAGCTTGAAGAAAATGAGTTTTGAACACACATCTTTAGGTAATATGTTCACTGTCTGACATGATTTGAAGTAATATTCCTCCAAACATCAAAAACGGCAGACATTTTTGGGTGAAGAACTCTAGACAGAGTCAGAGTCCTGAGCAATGGATGTGATGTGGCCAGTTTGTGTTCACCGTAGACAGTGTGTGTTTGTTTAGAAACGGTGGATGTGTATGTTGGTGTATAGGCCAATGTTGGGACTAGACTGAGCAACTCTGTGTCTCAGTGTGGTGGGGAGTGTGTGTATTTCTGAGTGGCGTTTTGGGGACCTGAGCCGGCCCATCTGATGTGTGTTATCAGCGTCCGGCAGATCCAGCCACCCGCTGGGCTGTGAGATGAGGAAGGACTGCCCATTAGCCTCATGAAACACTGAGACAGCCCTATTATCAGCACTGATTCCAGCACCACTGTAAATATGGTCACACACACACACACACACACACACACACACACACACACACAACAACACACACACACACACACACACACACACAACACTACACACACACACACACACACACACACACACACACACACACACCACACACACACACACACACCAGAGACACACACACACACACACACACACACACACACACACAGAGACACACACACACACATCACACACACACACACACACACACACACACAAACACACACACACACTCACACACACACTCACACAGTCACACAACCACACACACACACACACACTCACAAACTCAGATTGTGGGGGAAGGGAGGAGGCCGAGACAGAGAGCTTTGCCTCTAGACCCCATGGTACTGTATAGTGTATCTGAATGTCATTACCTCCTCACTAATGCGTTCCTTCATACATGTTTGTGGCCTTGCCTTGGGGAGGAAGTGTAAGAGCGTCCACGAGCTGCAGTCAGTCTGTGAGGTGGGGGTAGCGTGTGGAGGATTCATATCTAAAGAGGCTATCGCAAACCTCATCCTCTCCATCACGGATGGCCACTGATTCTTATTCTTTTCATGTGCTTCATTTTTCTGCTCTCTCTCTCTCTCTCTCTCTCTCTCACACACACACACACACACACACACACACACACACACACATATATGGCCCCCACACATTTACAGTCTGATAAACATGTTTGAAATATGTTCAATATGTATGTGGAGGAGAAAATACATTTGATGCAATGCATTGATGCTAATTCTACTTTATAGGGCTGAAATATAAAACAATGTTGTGGTGAGGGATTCATTTAGTTTGGTATGGGATTGAGATCTTTTTTTCTGGTGCAGAAAGTCCATAGAAGAATATATCTTCACATCACAGCACTGAAAGTATATGTGTGTCAGTCATGTAATAAGGCAGAAGCAGATGAATGGAATGACTGCCATGAGATCGCGTGCAGTCTAAATACGGATGGAAAAGGTCAGTGGTATTACAGTTAACAACAAATAAATACATTTTTTTTCAGTGATGATTTCAAAAGAGTTAATGTGGTATTAAAATACATGACTAATAATTAAACCAGTATCTTTTATTTTATTGTATTTTTGTTTATAGTACTCATATACAATTTATATAGGACTGTTGAATTTATTTTACCTTGACAGTGACAGTTATACCTGAATAGTAATGTGCACTGGTCATCACAGCAGTTAGACCAGTGTTAGATGGGAACGATTAAACTAAACTTTTCCTTTAGCTAACGTAAGCCTTCCGCTGATGGCCTTAATGACAGTACTGAAAAGCATCTCTGCATAGAACACATGAAATTTAAAATGTTGAATAAATATGTTCGAGCTTTGGTCATAATCCCTGAGGTTTCCTTAAATATTTAGTTTTTATGTGATGCACTATTTTCTGTGGATTCTCTCTAGGAGAGGACAAAAACTGACATTGAAAAAAAATAAAGTAAATAAAATCAACTCAGAGATAGTATGTTTGTATGCAGGAATAACAGCAGCAATAATGACAACAACAACGATGAGGACAACATTAACAACATTATTATTGTTGTTATTAATATTGTTATTATTATTTAATTATTGTTGTTGTTGTTGTTGTTTTGTCCCCTCTCAGATATAAAACTGAAAACTCTCAGCCAAAAGATCTAACCAAGGCCGTTTTAAAAAACATTTATCTATCAGTCTATCTGAGGTTTCTTTTAAAAACATAACATTCTTTTAAAAACATAATTTTTTTTTAAACTTTATCAGTTTTTATCAAAACTGCATTGAGTGCCTGTGTAAAAAGAATAAAAAAAGGATCTCCCTTAAATAAGATAACCAATTATGTCCATATCTTTAAGTCAAAGATATAATGCCCTATATTTCCATGTTATAAACCATAGTTGTCAAATACATGACAAAAACATTAGTAGGTATTGGTTGAAATTATGTTCTGGATGATTCTGGGTACTGATCAATTTTTCAGCCGACCTCTCAGGGAAGCCATGCACATCGACTTGACGGCACCACACCACAATGCGTTGTAAGGGTTGTGATTATTTAGATTCAAATCTTGTTCAACAAAGCCTTAATGAACGAGAATGCCATAGAGGCAGCTCCCATAGGCCTGCTCAAGGAACCTTGTTTGGGTGCAAATGGATAAACATGATATTTCAGTTCATTTATTTATTCATCTGTTTATTTCCTCTTTAAATTCTGGGTGCAGCTCGAGAAGCTGCTGGCATTCAGGGGGAAGCAGCTCAGCTCGTTCACATGCAGCCAGAGAGCTCTTCGTCTTGGCAGCGTATCGACTGAACCGACAGGAAAAGAGAGAAAGGGAGAGAAAGGGAGAGAAAGGGAGGGAGAGAGCTGCTGAAAAATTCATGCCTCTGCCAGCTCAGTGCATTGGCTGCTCAGCAGGGAACCGCCTTTGATACTTCACACTGTTGAAAAAAAATGCAAATGATTTTCACTGCATACCACGGAGAGAATATATCCCCTTTGCAAGTGATAAAAATCATACGCCCTGCAATAGAAAATGGAGCCACCATTCTCCGGTTCCTGGGTTCACAGATTCACAGAAGTCCACCATTTTGATGGAAAACTTGTGCCACCACCATTTTCATTTCTCATATTAACAACAGACATTATATTTTTTATGTTGAACAACAAATATCTTCTTAACAAAATGACTTCACTACTTTACTCACCAAACCATATAAATACCAACAAAACATTTTGAAGCTTATACACAAATAGTATTTTTGAAGCTTTTACACAAATAGTATTTTTGCTGCCTTAATGCACGCGGGGTAAGTTGTGTGCTGGGTGTGGAGGGGGTGGAGATGATGCAGTGATAAGTAATAAATGAGAGCTGCAAGGTGGAGGCTTGTTTTGGGGCGCTGGAGGGGAAGTATAGGCTTTGACAGGTAGCACAGCAGGGGGCCACGGGCTGCAGGACTGGGGATCTATTTTCTCAGAGCTCCGGCTCGATCGCAGGAATGCTGATTAGATATGCTCTGACATATCGCCTGTGTCAGGGTTGTACCCGGTAACGTTGTACACACATTCACACACACACACACACACACACACATATTCACACACGTATTCACACACGTATTCACACACACACACACACACACACACACACACACACACACACACACACACAAACACACACACACAAAAACTGACAATGACGCCATGGACAAAGGTAGGCAAAAACGTTGGGTTTTAACGAAAGGTTTGAACTTCTCCTCTGAATATGTAGGAATCCATTATCTTGGAACAGGAGTCATGTCAGAAGATCTGCATGTGGCGTGTGTGTGTGTGTGTGTGTGTGTGTGTGTGTGTGGTGGAGGGCTAGCAGAGTGGGATAGAGGTAGGATGGGCAATGAGGTGAGGGGAGGCGGGGGGCAAGCATGTGCCAGTAATAATGCCTTCCCTATTGTGCGAGCCGAACAGCGGCCAATTACGAGGCGACATCTGGGGGAGCTACGGGCTGACGGGGACGCGCCGGCGCAGAGACGGGGAAGCGGGGAGCAAAGTGACGGTGCCGGAGACAGGCTGCCCTGTGCCACAGCAGCAGCAGGAGGCGTTTAAGCAACACATCTAAAGCTTTAAATACACAGCAGGGGCCTAGAACACCAGAACACCAGAACACCAGAACACCAGCTCAGGCTCACACACGCCACTCCGCCGCACTAAACACGCAAGCACACAGACACTCGTGCATACACACACACACACTGTACACATACATGTTGGGAGCTGACGCACATACGTGCACCCATAATGCAACATACATTCAGATATGCACCGAATGCACAGTACACTGTGTGGAGCACAAGTTGAAAATAGTACAAAATGAAATAAAAATAAATAAACCGGAGGTTACGTGGTTGCATTTAATATATGTGTAGACTACGCATTTCACTGTTCTATATTCAACTGAGATGGCATATTCCCCTAGGACTCTGGCATAATTATATGTTTTGTTTTAATGAACTCCCTGCTAGCACATACGTATGAATATGATTGTAAACAGTGTCAGGCAGCAATTTCCCCTTCAAGCATTGACGTGTTAATGGAGAAACTTTGTGAAATATATGCTGTCTGGAAGAAATGCATATGCATATGTATGTACAAATTCATATATGTATGTATGTATGTATGGCTCATTAGGCTCAAAGTATTTACATGCATCAGAAATGGACATCAAACGTGTACCACATAACTTTTCCAGAAGCTTGGAAGGATTATTGCCTGGCGTGTGGCACATCTTTGCTAACACCAAAATTTGAGAATGTGTGTGATGATGCACTTGTTCAATGTGAGTCATTCTGTCTCTGTTTAGCCACTCCTCTTGTTGAAACATTTGACTGTTTTCCTGTTTCCTTGTTGAAACATTTTCTTTCAATTAAATCATCTTACTCTTTATCATACTCTGGTTGGGAAAAGCAGACAAATTAAAAGTTATACCAACAATGTGTCACAGTAACAATGTGTCACAAATTCCCACATGCTTGATGCTGAGCAAGCCATATGTGTGAAAAGTGAGCAAGAGAGAGAGAGAGAGAGAGAGAGAGAGAGAGAGAGAGAGAGAGAGGGACAGAGAGAGACAGAGAGAGACAGAGAGAGAGAGAGAGAGAGAGAGACAGAGAGAGAGTGAGAGAGAGAGAGACAGAGAGAGAGTGAGAGAGAGAGAGACATAGAGAGAGTGAGAGAGAGAGAGACAGAGAGAGAAAGAGAGAGAGAGAGAGAGACAGAGAGAGCTCCACACCCAGTACCACACACACTGATAAGGTGTGGTCGCTGCCTATGCAATGCATAAACTTGGCAGGTAATGTGTTTTCAAAGAAAATTCCATTGTATGTATTCATTCCTGCCGGGCGGATGACTGAAACCAACACTGTCCATGAGTCATCTACTGTAACCCCGATACACTCCATTCAGCTGCCCTCGGAAACGTCTTAACTCAGTCAGCTACAGTAACACTGATATACTCCATTCAGCTGCCCTCGGAAACGTCTCAACTCCGTCAGCTACAGTAACACCGATACACTCCGTTCAGCTGCCCTCGGAAACGTCTCAACTCCGTCAGCTACAGTAACACCGATACACTCCGTTCAGCTGCCCTCGGAAACGTCTCAACTCAGTCAGCTACAGTCAGTGGGGTGCACCAGAAGGGAGAGGGGCATTCAACTGGGGCGTGTGTGAAGACACTGTGAAACAGTCATAACACACATAAGCCTGAATCAAGAGACATTACTGTTACTGTACTCTAGACAAATGAGCTTTTGTGATACTCTCTGACGTACATCTGCGTGACCCTTTGGTAAGCAGATTACTTGTACTGAATTCAGATTTTTGCCGTATTTAGGCCCATTCTTCTTCCCAGTTCAGATGGATTATGGCAATCTACCCACCCCCCACTAACCTAAATGAAATGTCTGCATATTCAGCAGTTTCATGAGGAGTAAGGATGGCAAGAGTGCCTGCAGACCAGCAGCTCAGTGTGGGATAGATACAGCATTAATGACCCTGCCTGATGTTTCCTGCCTTGTCAACACTCCCAGCCTTCCTGTGCTTCTAACCCGCAGCACCACCGCCACCGACCTGAGGAATAGCAGGCCTTTCATCTCGGTCTGGTCCCGTCTTCCAGTGGCCATCCCTCACCGTCTGCACCTCCATTCTTCCCAAGCCCACCAAAAACCATCTCTCCCCGGTCCCCTTTTTCATTTGGTATGGATTGGGTGTGGGATGCTGTTGGGATTCACCTTTTATTTATTACTGTCTGGCTGTCAGAGTAGTACTCCATACTTGTCCATTCAGTCCCTGCTCTTGTCCTGAGACTGTTGTGGTGCCATTTCTCCATGTGGCTTAACTTTTCAAAGTGAAAGAATAACAGACAGTTCAGCAGGGTTCAAATATTGAAGTCTTTGCTGCAGAAAGGCAGGAGAACTAAATCAGGTGGGAACTCAAAGAGCTATTGCTTGTAGGTGTTCATGTCTTCCATTTAGAGCAAACTATGAAGTGAACCTGAACTATGTCTGTGGCAGTGGTGTTTAACGCACTGACACGAACCTTGGCCTAAGGACCAATAATAATAATAATAATAATAATAATAATACACTTTATTTATATAGCACCTTTCATGCAAAAGAATGCAGCTCAAAGTGCTTAATCCAAATAGTCAAACGTATGGATGGAGCTGTGTACTGGTGTGAAGATAGGCCTGTTCACCTGACACAGAGCAAGCATATGACATGGTGTCCTCTGTTGAGCAGGTAGTTAGCATCAGCAGGATTATTTGTATTCTGCCCAAAGGGTTTAGACTGCTCAGTGCGGCAGCACTGGCTGAAGACTTTGGTAATGTGCAAACACTATTTCATTGGAAAACTCATCACCTGGAAATCCTTTTTCAACAATTAAAGAAAATGTTAAACTCTAGTCTACAAATGAGTTCAAAAGTTTTTATGTAGGTTAACAATAAGAGGGCTATTATAACAGTGGCTGACAGGTGTAAACCAAAACATAAGATTACAGAACCTGATAGCTGATAGCTACACAACATTGGTTTGTCAGCCTGCTAGGAGAAATTGACACTAACTTCAAATTGTATGTCAGAAAATCATTGCGGTGAAGTGTAAAGTGTGGATGATGGATGAATGTCGATAAAATCCCGTAATACTTGGTTTCTCTAAAAGAGGCCCTGAGTTATGGTATTACACAAACGTGCAAAACACTATTATGTATAAAAATACTATCATTGATTCTATCACTGTTCTTTTAAGAATCATATTTACATGCACATTTTTTATGCAAAATAATGCATTTTAAAATGCAAAGATGCAAAAGCCAAAAAACAAATGTCTGAGGCTTCCTGATGATAAGAGAAAGAAAATTAGAGCAAAAATAATGACGCCATCAAACTTTGAAAGCTATAGCTTCTTTGCTCTTGCTAGATTCCCAATGCTGGTGAAGAAGAGGAAGCATGCTGTGGAGCGTGAAAGCATCACGAGATCCTTTAAAAGCCTCTGTGTCTGGTTCCAGCATAGCCGTGTTCATCTGAGGAAAGGGGTTTAAGGCAGGTAGGTCATGGGAGCCTGCTGCTAATTATGGAGAAGACATTAGATGGGTTTATGCTAGGGTTATGGATTGACTACAGAAAATAAATGGAATTGAAATAAAGCCTGCTGGGTCTTGAAGGTGCGGCTCATTTAATCGCCTGCATTGAGATTAATTGACTGGCTTCAGTGTTCTCTTAAAGATAATCTCCCTACCACTGGCCCCCGAGGTGCATCCGCTAATATCAGCTCTGATATCTCCCATTTTAAGAGGGAAGTATTCAGGAGAAGGAGAACTAATAATCACATAAAAAGATGCAGTTGGCTCCAACATGTCAGCTGATGCTCTCCTCACAACAGATGCTTCTCAGTCAGTCGTTCCATCTTCAGATTGGTCTCTTTCTTCTTCTTGGGTTTTCATCTTTGAACAGAAATGCACCAGCCCCGCTGACACGTGTACCCAGTAGCACATAAACAGTTTCCATTCGCACCGGCGTACACACATTCCTTTGGTACTCACTCACACACTGACCATCATTTAATAGCATCTGTGCCATTGATCGTGACCTTGTGCTGTGCTCTGTGAGTTGTGGCCGGTGCTACACTCAAACAGTGATGCCATTTACTGGGCACCGCTCTCTTTTTGGTGGCAGCATAGCCGCCGCCACCCCCATAATAATAATATCTCATCACTGCTCCCAGCATGGCTCCATCCACTGTGACTTAATTAGGCTCAGCAATTTTCATCCGTTCATCACAAGCGCAACTTCTACAAATGGGAGCATGTCAGCTGCTGGTGGTTAATAAGCTGTGTGGAGCTGAGCTGATGGCGCTTCCAGAGGAGGGGGAATGGCAGGCTTCATTGTCCCCCTCAGCTGGGCCAGATTAGGCAGCCCTGGACGTGGCTGTGACTCAGCCTCTGTCGTGGAGATTTCTTTCTTACGTTAGCTAAACTTCAGTTGGTCTCAGGTACACACACACACACACACACACACACACACACACACACACACCACACACACACACACACACACACACACACACACACACACAGAGAGAGAGAGAGAGAGAGAGAGAGAGAGAGAGAGAGAGAGAGAGAGAGCAGTGTGAATGAATTAATAATTGTGAATTACTTAATTTCTAATTTCATGAACCAAGCCATTATTCCTGTAGTTTTGATGAAAAAATGTTTTTTACACAACATGCTCGATAAATCACACAATCCAAAATGCCAACTAGTGTAAGGGTTAAGGTGAAAGCAGACCTCTGGATGAAGCCCAGTGTTGGCTGACTGAAGCACAGAGGCAACAGGGTGCCCCCTACTGTTCCCTCGTCAGCCCTCTCAGCGTGGAAAAGGAACACCTCGGAGAGATTTGTCTGAAATATGACATCTTTGCCAGATCCCCTGCCAATTCAGGCACCGCACAAATATGGGATTTTTTTTGCCACTGACTGTGCCTTTGTGATACCTTTAAATAATCACTTAGGCAGTGTAAATATCCACAGTCTGGGATGTTTGCAGCATATAGGTCTGTTTGGATAAAAAAATGGAATGAGGCTAAAAAATAAATCAGATATATTACATTAGCCTGTTACTACAATTCAAAATGTTTACATAAACCTCTTTTTGCTCCGACCTTCTTTCAGGTTGTTTGCAATCCAGTTCCAGTGTATGTTGACTATGGTGATGGTATGATATAATTTCAATAAATAGCTAGATAGGGCAGAGAGATATTCTTCCACTTAAAGCCAAACAATATGAAGACAATGCGGCCACAGTACTATGGCCAGATAATGTATTTATTTCCTTTAGCGCGTTGGCTATAGTCCCCTCTGCATATTGCCTACACAACAACTTTATTCTGACCTTGCTTTGACTGATGACTGCCGTAGCATAGGGGTTTCAGCAGCCACTCAGGAATAACCAACTTTTTTGAACCAACATTTGAATTCAAGTATTTGGTACAGGCCATCTGCCAAGGTTCCACTTGAGTGAAGTAGACACCTGCAGCCTCGGACACATCTGGATAAGGACGGCACAAACTCATCTCATCGACCTGGGAGCATTGTCAAATGTGCTGCTATGAAAGACGCTCAATTGGAGCACAAATGTAATCAGGAAAAAACACTTGATTCCTGATGTCTAGCAGCCAAGCTTATATCAAACTGCTTCTCGACGGGAGAGGCCGAAAGAAATGTCGAATGAATGAATTGGTATTTTCTGCCATCTTGTGGTACAAATTTAATTTAAACTAAATTAGGCATATTCAAGACCATAAATACAATTCGAGACACAGCGTTCACAACGTTATGTGAACAGCCATAAGGTCTAGTGTTAAACATTAACGTTGTGTTGCTAAAATGTGTTTTTAACATCTACACTACGATACTACTATTATAATACTACTACTACTACTAATAATACGCTCATAGCCGATTTAATGATAATATAATATAAACGTATGTCAGACATTGTTCTTTCTGAACTGCCTGCGCGTCATGTGTCACCTCGAGCTTTTATTGGCCATAATGGGACACCCCCCCCCCCCCCCCCACACACACACACCACCACCACCACCCCCTCCCTAAATTCTTGAGTTGAATTACATGGAGCGGCCTCAGCATATTCAAATGAAGAAGATTTTAGAGTTGAAATAAACAGAAATTGTATTTTAGTTTTTGTGACTGTGACATATTGTTATTCATGATGTTACGTCAGTAGGCCCACTTCCTAATGAAAAGGGAAACTTTAGTGGAGGTTTTCACAGCCAGTCCCAGACCATGGAGGACAATTTGGAGTCACGCACGACGGCCACGGCAGACAGCGGTTCAGACGCGGGCAGCAGTTCGTCGACCCTGGCTTATGACAAGCATTTCGTCTGCTCTGCACCCGGACTGCTCACTTTAATAGAAGTAGTAAGTGTTACTGTGTGGGCGATGAAGAGGCTGATTGAATGGAGTAGCAAGGTGGAAATTCTTGGAAGGTGTAAACGTCTTTTATCAACTCATAGAAGATATTTGACAGGACTCGGAAACGGTTTGATACAATTCGATAATTTAACGTACATTCGATTGTTGTTTTAACAAACAATAGTACGTTTTATTTCTCACCTTTTAGCCACCATTGGCTGCTTCAATGGCGTTTTTCTGTGTGTTGCCACATTTATATAGGCTGCAGATTATTTACGCTCTGACCTTTAAGGCCATTGGTTTTGACAGTCTAGGAAATAGGAAACAGTTCAAGAGCTCTGAAGGACCAAATATAATTGTGTTGTCAGTTGCTGTATGTCCAGTGGTACAGGCTACATAAGACAGACTTGGCTAGTATTTTGACTCTTTCGAGTAGGTTTTTTATAGGCCTTTACATGACTGCACTCAGATGGTGATGCCTTGTGAAGAAAAACAAATTCAGTAACATTTCACCTTTCACATTTCACCTTAATAAACCACATTGTATTGTGGGGTTTTATTTTAGTTTGTTGGGCTAGTGATTTTTTTTACTGTTGTAGCAGAGCGTAGCAATGATTTACAAATTACAAATTAAAACGTAAAAAGCAAATGATCAAATTAACATTTGAGCCAATTTTGAGGTAATTATATTTAAAATTATGTTTACATTTGAACATATAAAATATACTTATACTATACTATATACTATATATAATATTTATACCATGACTACACCTCTGTTATCTGGTATAAAGCCCTGCTGAAGAATTTGATTGAATGAACAAAGAAAAATATTTATGGTAGACCAACTGGTATTACATTTTTTTTTCTGAATGAGGAAGCAACTCACATAAACACGGGGGACTGGCCAACTCTTCTTATTGTCTCCTTTCCTTCCAGCCTTTATTCAGAGTCATATCCAAGCATTTCCTCTGAATAACCTCTGGCCTGTCCTATCAGCTCCTTCCAAAGGTCCATTTCCTGTCATAACCCGTACATCTAGAGCAACACTCTTTGTTTGTCCTCACAGGAAGACGGACTGGGAGTCTACCAGAGGGGAATTTGTCAGAAATTATTCTAGTTACAGAACAACAACACCCTGCAAAGAAAGTGGAACTTGGATGTCTTCCCTCCCCTCCGTCTGATACATCCTGCCCTTTGAAACGTCTCCCGTCCCAGACTGACCTCTCGATGTCTTTCAGAAGAAACCTTTAGCTCCTTTATTCCATCGCATCGTCCTGATCTTTGTGCAGCTCTCTCTAGTTTATGTGCATTGGCTTCTCTAATATAGATGTACTAAAACTTTCAATGATGTATGCACAAAATTACACTGTCAAAACCAATGGCCCTACAGGTCTGACCGTAAATAATCTGCAGCCTATATAAATGTGGCGACACACAGAGAGAAACGCTTTTGTAGCAGCCAAAGGGGTCTAAAAGGTGAGAAATAAAACTTGCTATTGTTTGTTAAAACAACAATCAAATGTACGTTAAATTATAGAATTGTATCAAACAGATTGTTGCGTATGTGGGTGTGTTTGCGTAAATGTGGGTGTGTGTTTGTGTGTGTGTTCCCATTTGCATGTTTGTTAAAGTGTGTGTGTTAAAATGTATATATTTGTGTGAGTGAATCCTTTATTTCCTGTTGTTTCAGGTCTTTGGTCTTCTTGTTTGGATGTTGATTGGCGGGACCGAGTACCTGCAGGTGGCTGCCCTGTCCTGGGTCATGTGTGGATCAGTGGTGTGTTGGGTGCTGACCGTCTGCCAGCTCCTCGTCGGCCTCACCAGTGTGCACACCCGCTTCCCTCAGCTACCGTGGAACACACTGGTATGTTTCAGTCCCCAAGACATGCTTCTTCAGGGTCCATAATTACCATTACAATGTCCTCAAATGAGGGTTGCATTTTAGCATAGATTTTTTGCATATAGCACAGTCATTGAATTGGCTGACATCTCTATTGTATCTTGGCAGCACTGCATTGTACAAATGAGAGGCCTTAGAAATCCATCTTGAGGAATGAATTCAGTCAGCTAGTCATCCTCTTCCGAGTTCTAGGAAGGTGCTCAGGCATAATCCTGTGAATGGGAACAGCCATGGAACTCTGCTGTGATGAGAAGCTAGGGGTTTATTTGATAGGGCACAAACTGATACACTGCACATTTCATGCAAGCACCGTACTGCAGTAGATAAAATAACAATGTTAATGCTGTGTGCATTTCTTCTGTGTAGAACACAGCTTATTGAGGATGGAGAAAAAAGCTAATTGAAAAACAAAATCACAATGTCATGTTTGCTATTTCCATAACTTACTTAATTCTGTGTACTCAGTAAGGTCTGTATTGGTTCATACCCAATTTGGCATTAAATATTACTGGACAAAGTCGTTTAGTGCATGCTGCTATCTCTCTATACAGGTTCTGTGTTTTAATAGCATAGCAGCAGCACTGTATACAATTGCAGCTTTGGTGGATGCTGCATCTATCACCCAAGCCATAAGAGGGCGCCACAGCTACAACAGTTGGATGGCCTCCACGGTAAACGCACAGAATAAGCTTCACCTTTATACTTCGTAGATACAGATGTCACAGGAGGAAAAATATTTAGCTTTTCTAATGCATTCAGATTTACGCAGTGTTTCCTTGAATTTCTGTGAGGGATTATCATTTCTTTTACTAAAAACTGAGAACCTTGTTGATACAATTAAACATAATTAAATAAATATTAAATTACTGATGTTTGCTAAAATGTGCAGAAATATATTAACGTGGAAAGGTCACATTTTGCATTGTCATTTCTGTTTGTTTCAGATTTTTGCCTTCCTTGTGGCTATATGCTATGCATCCAATGCATATCTAAGTTTCAGATCCTGGAAGAATCAGAGATGACAAACAAAACTAATGTAATGGAAGTAACATACAGTATCACATAGAAAGGGTTTCACCTGGTAAGCCTCTTCTGTACTTTTAGAACTTCTTTTCAATGCAGTACTTTTTTGTATATTGTGTGAAATCAGCCCATGCTTGTAAGAATGTGTACACATATCACTTACTATATGTTCAGAATTATTTCCAGAACCACCGTGTTGCAGTTATGTCCCTAGTTGTGCCAATTCTAGCCAGTTGTGTCGTTTGGCTCTTATTACCAGACTAAATTCAGTCACATATGTGGATGACTTCAGGGCACATAATTGAACGACAAACATTTTCAAAATAATTTTCATGATTCCCATGACTTGATGTAAATAAAACCTTATTAACATGAGCCATATTACATTAACTGGAAATGTTGTTATAGAGATAATATTGTTAATATTAAAAGAATAAATATATTTAGACTGTGTATATGACTACTCCCTATGAATTATATTTTTTTCTAAGGTGGAGATATGGTATCTCTGTTATTAGAAGTATGTATTTGTATGATCGATGATTCAGCCTCTTGTGAACTATGGTGTGTTATGATTTCTAATATAAATGATCCTATCAATACATTTGCATTAATAATCATAATATGCAATATTTCCACATAATATCTCCTCATGAAGGAATGTAATATTACCTTCTTTTGTCCTGCAAATGCACCACAAAAATATTAGCCATCCAGAATGAAAGGTAAAAAAAGCCCTTTCAGTGACGCTAGAACAAATGGCAATGTTATTGAATAAATTGTTCACTCTGCCTTTTTCATATTTAAATCTAACAAATTACAATCTGTGTGTGTGTGGTGGGGGTAGTGGTACAATGTATCTTATTTCAAACTGTGAAAAAATAATAGCAAAAAATAATAGCAAAATCTTAGAATCCTACGATACGATGAAGATAATTTAATAGCTGTTAAAGAGTTAACAGCCTTTGGGTTGCATGAAGTTCCTTGATATCATTAGAACCCATGATCTTTTAGCCATAGTAAAATGGCATGGTTACTGTAGTTTGCAATAATCACAGTAAAGTACCTTTAACCCTATGCAAAGTTAGTCTTACATTCCAACATGCTCTGCCATCTTCTGGAAGCTCTGCCACAAAAAAGAAAGCACTGACAGTGTGTAAGAGAGCACTGAGTCACTGACGGTGTGGAAGAGAGCACTGAGTCACTGACGGTGTGTAAAAGAGCACTGAGTCACTGACGGTGTGTAAGAGAGCACTGAGTGTGTGTAAGAGAGCATTGAGTCACTGACAGTGTGTAAGAGAGCAGTGAGTCACTGACAGTGTGTAAGAGAGCAGTGAGTCACTGACGGTGTGTAAAAGAGCACTGAGTCACTGACGGTGTGTAAGAGAGCATTGAGTCACTGACGGTGTGTAAGAGAGCATTGAGTCACTGACGGTGTGTAAGAGAGCACTGACGGTGTGTAAGAGAGCATTGAGTCACTGACGGTGTGTAAGAGAGCACTGAGTGTGTGTAAGAGAGCATTGAGTCACTGACAGTGTGTAAGAGAGCAGTGAGTCACTGACAGTGTGTAAGAGAGCAGTGAGTGTGTGTAAGAGAGCAGTGAGTCACTGACAGTGTGTAAGAGAGCAGTGAGTGTGTGTAAGAGAGCAGTGAGTCACTGACGGTGTGTAAGTGAGCATTGAGTCACTGACGGTGTGTAAGAGAGCATTGAGTCACTGACGGTGTGTAAGAGAGCATTGAGTGTGTGTAAGAGAGCACTGAGTGTGTAAGAGAGCACTGAGTCACTGACAGTGTGGAAGAGAGCACTGAGTGTGTGTAAGAGAGCACTGAGTGTGTGTAAGAGAGCACTGAGTCACTGAGTGTGTGTAAGAGAACACTGACGGTGTGTAAGAGAGCAGTGAGTCACTGACAGTGTGTAAGAGAGCACTGAGTGTGTGTAAGAGAGCACTGAGTCACTGAGTGTGTGTAAGAGAACACTGACGGTGTGTAAGAGAGCATTGACAGTGTGTAAGAGAGCATTGAGTCACTGACGGTGTGTAAGAGATCACTGAGTCACTGACGGTGTGTAAGAGAGCACTGAGTCACTGAGTGTGTGTAAGAGAGCACTGAGTCACTGAGTGTGTGTAAGAGAGCACTGAGTCACTGAGTGTGTGTAAGAGAACACTGACGGTGTGTAAGAGAGCACTGAGTCACTGACGGTGTGTAAGAGATCACTGAGTCACTGACGGTGTGTAAGAGATCACTGAGTCACTGACGGTGTGTAAGAGATCACTGAGTGTGTGGAAGAGATCACTGACAGTGTGTAAGAGAGCAGTGAGTGTGTAAGAGAGCATTGAGTCACTGACGGTGTGTAAGAGAGGACTGACAGTGTGGAAGTGTATTTGCACAAAAGAGAGCAGTGTGTAAGAGAGCATTGACAGTGTGTAAGTGTATTTGTCTGCCTGCACAGTTATTACGATCAAACTTCTCTCTGGGGACCTCAGACTTGCTGAAACATTACAACATTGTCATTTTCTTAATCATAAATCTTCATGTGACCGAAATAGAGACAGGCCTCATTCACAAAATTCAGAGCTCAAACATACAAAATGTATGTATACCAACATATACTACTAACACACACATATGCGGTAAGCAAACATGGACAGTGAACCTTTTAGAACACACACCTACCAATTCTGGGTGACCAACATGCCCTATATTCCAAAATAATAACACACTAGTCACATTCCAGCCCATGTGCTCCCCCATCTGACCGTGCGTCAGGAGCGCACCCTCTACCATCATCTAATCATCCGCTCGCTGCTGCTCTGGGATCTGTTGGACCTGCCGCTCAGAATCATCCGCTCACTGCTGCTCTGGGTAGGGTAGATGTTGAAGGAGGCACCATAGGGCTGACCACTGACCAGAGAGCGCCCTCTGCTGGTGAAAAATGTAAGCTGCTGGATGTAGTTCCCGTTGTGATTCTTTCCTGAGAGATGCACAATGGCCTCTCCTTCAAACAGCTTCATCATCTCAGTCCCCTGCCCATACCTACGGCCATATACACACAACGCCAGGCCTGGTTGTTGCCTGAGCTGGAAACTGAGGCCGAGACACACACACATATAATGCATCATCTGTGAATGATCTGTGCCATGCCAAGACTTCTGTCCATCATAGCGTACCTGTTTTAGCAAGATATTCTAGGCCTGCCCTTTTGATAGAGCTCCCTCTGCTATACACGCCATCTGTTCACTTCTACGGTTCATGCTACGGTGATTGTCCTGCATTATAGATGAGGGTGGATAGTTACCCTGCCATGTAGTTGTTGTAGGTGTCCCAGACTCTGATGGCAGTGATGGCAGTCACTCTCCCTCTGAGGATGCATACAGCGTCCCTGAGGCCCAGCCCTACTAGTACTTAGCTGGAGTCACATCACATCACACACGCACGCACGACACCGCACCGCACCGCACCGCACCGCACCACACACACACATCACATCACATCACACACACACACACACACACACACACACACACACACACACACACACACACACACACACACACACACACACACACACACACACATCACATCACATCACATCACATCCCACAACACTGCAGCCATCCCTACAGAAGCAGAAGTCATTAGAATCTTCACATAGAAAAAAAAACAATACTAGTGGAAGAGATTGGGGCCTCCACATACAAAACCTAGGAAATAATCTGCATAGGCTTTAGTTAAATCCCAGACATCCTCCTCCCCTTGAGTCAGGGACACCCCCAGCAGACAGAGGGCCACACAGGGTAGCACTCGGAGCATCCAGACAGTGGTCTAAAATGAATACAGTTTTTCTCGATTGCTTTGGCACATTTTTCCATTCACTGTTTACATTTTCAAAACAGCTCACACACAGCCCTTAACATAAGCTGAAATGACCAAAACACTTTATGATGTTTGCAGAATGACACCACCTTCTCAAAACGTATCACACACCCATCAAAACCAAACATTTCCATCAAAACCTACAATTTGTGCTCAATTGAAAATGTATGTTTTCTCATTTATTTAACAATGGATAACAAAACTCAAACTACAGCTATCAATATCAACCTCTGAAACCATCACTTCAACTTTTGTGCAACACCCTCACAGCATTGACTATTTTACCACTGACAACATACTACAATTTGGGTTTTGTACTGAGCACTCTTACTTAGGGAATATACTGTCAGAAAGTATTTGAAATCTGAAAATTTGTATACAGAAAAATATTGTTGTTCTGTTTTTGTATTGCTAAATACTATACATGTAAAAGATATTCTAAACAAGGACCTGTCAACACCATTGATTTACATTTGTTCTACTGTGTACAAAATGGCTAAGATTCTGACACAAAAATATTTATTGCAGTCATTTTTCCACATTACATGTATATACTGTAAGAAGTCAAAATGACAGGTTTCAATTTACAGTAAAA
>NC_045162.1:28136693-28181501 GCF_900700415.2 Clupea harengus | reverse complement strand
GTGTGTAAGAGAGCACTGAGTGTGTAAGAGAGCACTGAGTCACTGAGTGTGTGTAAGAGAGCACTGAGTGTGTGTAAGAGAGCACTGAGTCACTGAGTGTGTGTAAGAGAACACTGACGGTGTGTAAGAGAGCATTGACAGTGTGTAAGAGAGCAGTGAGTGTGTAAGAGAGCACTGACGGTGTGTAAGAGAGCATTGAGTCACTGACGGTGTGTAAGAGAGGACTGAGTCACTGACAGTGTGTAAGAGATCACTGACGGTGTGTAAGAGATCACTGAGTGTGTAAGAGAGCATTGAGTCACTGACAGTGTGTAAGAGAGCATTGAGTCACTGACGGTGTGTAAGAGAGCATTGAGTCACTGACGGTGTGTAAGAGATCACTGAGTGTGTAACTGAGCACTGACGGTGTGGAAGAGAGCATTGAGTCACTGACGGTGTGTAAGAGAGCACTGAGTGTGTAACTGAGCACTGACGGTGTGTAAGAGATCACTGAGTCACTGACGGTGTGTAAGAGAGGATTGAGTCACTGACGGTGTGTAAGAGAGCATTGACAGTGTGGAAGTGTATTTGCACAAAAGAGAGCAGTGTGTAAGAGAGCATTGACAGTGTGGAAGTGTATTTGCACAAAAGAGAGCATTGACGGTGTGTAAGACAGGAACTGACGGTGTGTAAGAGAGCACTGACAGTGTGGAAGTGTATTTGCACAAAAGAGAGCAGTGTGTAAGAGAGCATTGACAGTGTGGAAGTGTATTTGCCACAAAAGAGAGCATTGACGGTGTGTAAGACAGGAACTGACGGTGTGTAAGAGAGCACTGACAGTGTGGAAGTGTATTTGCACAAAAGAGAGCAGTGTGTAAGAGAGCATTGACAGTGTGGAAGTGTATTTGCACAAAAGAGAGCATTGACGGTGTGTAAGACAGGAACTGACGGTGTGTAAGAGAGCACTGACAGTGTGGAAGTGTATTTGCACAAAAGAGAGCAGTGTGTAAGAGAGCATTGACGGTGTGGAAGTGTATTTGCACAAAAGAGAGCAGTGTGTAAGAGAGCACTGACAGTGTGTAAGAGAGCATTGACAGTGTGTAAGAGAGCACTGACAGTGTGTAAGAGAGCATTGACAGTGTGTAAGAGAGCATTGACAGTGTGTAAGAGAGCATTGACAGTGTGTAAGAGAGCATTGACGGTGTGGAAGTGTATTTGTCTGCCTGCACAGTAATTACGATCAAACTTCTCTCTGGGGACCTCAGACTTGCTGAAACATTACAACATTGTCATTTTCTTAATCATAAATCTTCATGTGACCAAAGCGGAGACAGACAAAATTCACAAAATTCCGAGCACAAACATACAAAACATACAGTATGGAGTACTAACATATACTAACACACACATATGTGGTAAGCAAACATGGACAGTGAACCTTTTAGAACACCCACCTACCAATTCTGGGTGACCAACATGCCCTATATTCCAAAATAATAACACACTAGTCACATTCCAGCCCATGTGACCCCCCATCTGACCGTGCGTCAGGAGCACACCCTCTACCGTCATCTAATCATCCGCTCACTGCTGCTCTGGGTAGGGTAGATGTTGAAGGAGGCACCATAGGGCTGACCACTGACCAGAGAGCGCCCTCTGCTGGTGAAAAGTGTGAGCTGCTGGATGTAGTTCCTGTTGTGATCCTTTCCTGAGAGCTGCACAATGGCCTCTCCTTCAAACAGCTTCATCATCTCAATCCCCTGCCCATACCTACGGCCATATACACACAACGCCAGGCCTGGTTGTTGCCTGAGCTGGAAACTGAGGCCGAGACACACACACATATAATGCATCATCTGTGAATGATCTGTGCCATGCCAAGACTTCTGTCCATCATAGCGTACCTGTTTTAGCCAGATATTCTAGGCCTGCCCTTTTGATAGTGCTCCCTCTGCTATACACGCCATCTGTTCACTTCTACGGTGCTTGGCCTGCATTATAGATGAGGGTGGATAGTTACCCTGCCATGTAGTTGTTGTAGGTGTCCCAGACTCTGATGGCAGTGATGGCAGTCACTCTCCCTCTGAGGATGCATACAGCGTCCCTGAGGCCCAGCCCTACTAGTACTTAGCTGGAGTCACATCACATCACACACGCACGCACGACACGACACCGCACCGCACCGCACCGCACCGCACCGCACCGCACCGCACCGCACCGCACCGCACATCACATCACACACACACACACACATCACATCACATCACACACACACACACACACACACACACACACACACATCACACACACACACACACACGCACGCACACACACACACATCACATCACATCACATCCCACAACACTGCAGCCATCCCTACAGAAGCAGAAGTCATTAGAATCTTCACATAGGAAAAAAACAATACTAGTGGAAGAGATTGGGGCCTCCACATACAATGAAAAACAAAGAAAACCTAGGAAATAATCTGCATAGGCTTTAGTTAAATCCCAGACATCCTCCTCCCCTTGAGTCAGGGACACCCCCAGCAGACAGAGGGCCACACAGGGTAGCACTCGGAGCATCCAGACAGTGGTGGTCTAAAATGAATACAGTTTTTCTCGATTGCTTTGGCACATTTTTCCATTCACTGTTTACATTTTCAAAACAGCTCACACACAGCCCTTAACATAAGCTGAAACGACCAAAACACTTTATGATGTTTGCAGAATGACACCACCTTCTCAAGACGTATCACACACCCATCAAAACCAAACATTTCCATCAAAACCTACAATTTGTGCTCAATTGAAAATGTATGTTTTCTCATTTATTTAACAATGGATAACAAAACTCAAACTACAGCTATCAATATCAACCTCTGAAACCATCACTTCAACTTTTGTGCAACACCCTCACAGCATTGACTATTTTACCACTGACAACATACTACAATTTGGGTTTTGTACTGAGCACTCTTACTTAGGGAATATACTGTCAGAAAGTATTTGAAATCTGAAAATTTGTATACAGAAAAATATTGTTGTTCTGTTTTTGTATTGCTAAATACTATACATGTAAAATATATTCTAAACAAGGACCTGTCAACACCATTGATTTACATTTGTTCTACTGTGTACAAAATGGCTAAGATTCTGACACAAAAATATTTATTGCAGTCATTTTTCCACATTACATGTATATACTGTAAGAAGTCAAAATGACAGGTTTCAATTTACAGTAAAAAGGTCAAATCTGTTCTGCAGTGAACATTCCCCCCCTGCCACCAGTGTGGGCCAGTGTGTTGATTCTGTAAAAATAGTGCAATAGGCTGTAAATATACAGTAATCAGACTTCTACCGTATGTGTTGTAAATTACTTTAGTGAAACTATAGTACTACATTGTATTGTGGCAACACACTTTACAAAAGTATAGAAATGGTTGTTGCCAAGAGTGCAAATACAGTGAAACACAGTACAGTAAATTGACTGCAAAGGCCAGCAAAGTGTCATTGTCATTGCCGAACGTACAAACAATTGATGCCACAGTATGACGGCTCAGGTATGGCTGAACCCTTTGGCCAGCCTCTCTCATGGAGAGGTCATGATTGACTACGTGATCAATGACTGTTGCCCTTATTTCATTAGAGCATCTTACACGAATGCCACGTCCCCTGACAGGGGCCCCTCTACCCTACCACGGCTTCTTCCTTGTCCTCGTCCTTGTCCTTGCTGAGGTTGTTGGTGGTGGCCTCCTCGATCCATGCTTGGTATCAACTTCAATCTTTTGACCTCTTTTAGAGGTTGAGAACTACTTGATTAGTTGTGCACAGAGAGTTCACACAGGTGCTGACGATATTTAGAATATAGAGAGCAGTTTCAGTTGGCTGCTACTAGGTGTTTGCAATGTGTTGACATGGTTATTCAATTAGGTTTCGTGTCTTTCTCTGAGAAATGTGTTATCTGTTTTGAAAAGTGTGTTAAAACTCAAAGAAATTTGTGTGAAAGCAATGAGAAATAGTTAACCCATTCGCCAGAGAAGAATCTTGCTGTGCAAAGAAGATGTGAGCATTAGATTAAGTTGACCCATGATTCGCTAAATGTGTGAAAGCAATCGAGAAAAACTGTAAACCAATCAACCATTAAACACAAATGTATCCATTACCTTTCATTTCAATTAACATTTGAATGGTAAATAAATAAATGTAAAATGCAATAATAATTAACAAATTACAAATTAACGAACAATTGGAAAAAATAGAAACACATTTTTTAATTGAATGCAGACCATTTTCAGTCCATGTAAGATGCCCCCACAACAGCTGTGTTTAAGCAGACGCTGGCATAGCGGTTTCACTCTTCCCTCCTGGCTCTCGTATTAGAACTCCACACACGTCCTTCTCCGTCATGTACATTTCATGAGATTCATGTCTTCTTCCTGTCTGGGCCATATTTTCTCAAGTAAGGTGATTTGGATCTGCTTCTGGACTGAATAGACACAGACATCTGTCAATATAGCATCCAGACTAACAAGGATGAGGATGTTCATGTCCATGTTCATGACATTACATTGCATTTTCCACATTATGATTGATTTCATGATTAAATTGTGTAAGTCTCCTTATCTCCAAAACCTTTCAATGAACTTGACTGTTTCACTAACAACACACTAGGCTGGCAAGTTATGAAGCTCCATTTATAACATTCAAAGAAAGCTTCATTTATAACATTCAAAGAAAGCTTTATTTATAACATTCAAAGAAAGCTTAATTTATAACATTCAAAGAAAACTTCCACTCTTGTGAAATGAGGTTTCCTACATCAGAGGAGAGTGAAATTAGTCAGCATTAGTCGAGGCCACGATCTGCTATGTGAAGTTTGCAATATCACTGACATGCTGTCATTTAAAGATGTGAGGATTAACACACTAACACACACATCATTTCGCTCACTGTATGAGAGGATTAACACTAACACACACATCATCATTTCACTCACTGTATGAGAGGATTAGCACACTAATGAGTATGAGAGGATCAGCAGTAAGGTTTACAATTTGTATTGCGGTGCCAATATAGTCCACAGCCACTCTGGATTCGCACTGTCATAGGTAAGAAAGACAACAAGCCTTCCCAAGGGAAGACAAGAGAAGCTGATGAATAAGTGACTTTTCTTCTACACTGAGAAAGAGAAACATGGAGAGAGAAAGAGTGCACGGCAATGAGAGAAAGCGCGCGCGAGAGAGAGAGAGAGAGAGAGGGAGAGGGAGAGGGAGAGAGAGGAGATAGAACTAGGTAGGGTGAAATGAAATTCCTCATTAAGATAACGAATAAATGGACTTACTTGAACTCTGTTTAACCCATGTCATGTCAGATGAGCAGATGTTGGACAATAACACATTTGGTGTGAGGTCCTACGGTTCAACTATCTCCACAATGTTTGGACCAGCTGGCCAAAATGTGTTCCATGAAGCATCCATTCCAGCGGGGCCACCTTCATTCTGTGTCATAGGTGAGATCTGAACCACAGCACTATGAATAGATCTTCAGCATAATAGCATCCCGCAGGACATGTCCTGAATGGAAATGTGAACAACTATCTGCCCAAGGAAAGGAGAGAAACTTCCAGGCAAAAAGAGAACATTTTGCAACAGAAATCAATCATGGCCAACCCCCTCCCCTACCAATACAGATGGAGAAGGAGTGTACTGCTGTGCAGGAGTATTACTGAAGAGCATATATTTAATTATTCATGTGATATGCAACACAGCCCCCTGCTATGGAAGCACAAGCAGGAGCAAGTACATGACTGACAGCGTTAAGCGTGTGTGAGGACAGTTGATGGTTCAGATGTTAATAATAAGAATAAAGAAATGAAAGCGAGTATTAATCATGATCATTTACACACATTTACAGTATGTATGTATGTATGTATGTATCTTTGTATGTATGTATGTATGTATGTATGTATGTATGTATGTATGTATGTATGTATGTATCTTTGTATGTATGTATGTATGTATGTATCTTTGTTTATCATTAGTGTGTCACATGACATTATTAATCGATTTGTATGATCTAATTAATAAACCTTACATCCTCAAATGCACTATGCTAATTCATAATAAAAGTAGACTAATATCAGGAATATTCATATTTAAAATTCATTTGGAATCTTAAATGCAGTGCCGTGCTACAGAGTAACAAACGATCAGCATGTGGTAGTTTGGCAGGAGGGTCCGTGGTTGAGACGCAGCAGAACAGCACATCCTGTCCTTTAGACCAGCGGAACAGCACATCCTGTCCTTGAGACCAGCAGAACAGCACATCCTGTCCTTTAGACCAACAGAACAGCACATCCTGTCCTTTAGACCAGCGGAACAGCACATCCTGTCCTTTAGACCAGCAGAACAGCACATCCTGTCCTTTAGACCAGCAGAACAGCACACCCTCCTGTCCTTTAGACCAACAGAACAGCACATCCTGTCCTTTAGACCAGCAGAACAGCACATCCTGTCCTTTAGACCAGCAGAACAGCACATCCTGTCCTTGAGACCAGCATACGCAGGATCTTGTTTGAGCTCAGGTTTTGGGTACATTAAGTTAATCTACCATAAAACACTGTATTGTTTTGATATTAAAGTCATGCTATATTTACAGTTTATTAACTGGCAACATTGTCTAGCTACTGTAGTTATACTTTTGCTGTTGCAATTCTGTGGAAATCCAAGCTCTATGGTTACAATGTTTACATGGCATAACATCAGTAGTGATTTTCCAGAGGACAGAAACATCTGAGGAATGAATGAACGAATAAATACAAACAGGTTCAACAGCATCAACACTGACATACAAGACAAACTATACAGGTTGATGAATAATGTATCGTGATGAGTGATAACACAATATACAATGTTTTTATGTTTACTGTATGCACCTATACATCAGAACAAATTCCAGGTAGGTGTAAACCTACTTGGCAATAAATACTATTCTGATTCTGATTCTGATTCTGAATAATCAAGGACGTTTCTTCCCAGTATGTCATGTTCTCGTCATGGGACGGCATGTTTTTGTTTTCATCCAGTAAGTTCCTTATCGAGCTGAAGAGCTGCATCACGACCAGTTTTCAGTCCTCTGAGACTGTCTCCAAAGTCCAGCGGTCGGATCATCATGGTGGTCTTTTGAAGAGAGTAACTGGGGCCCTTAAAATAGTGCCATTTGATGCCATTGATTTTGCCCATGTTATGTCCTTTGCTGTAGTAGACTCCATTGAGATTGGAGGCGCCACAAGCATCAAACCACCAGCCTGCACGGAGAGCAAGAAAATAAAAAATGTCTTTAATAATCATGATTTAAAATTCCAATATTTCTGACAGAGAGAATAAAAAGATGAATAAATAGCCCTTCAAATTATATTTATTTGACTCAACGCAAGAGCACTAGCTGTAGACTGGGTATATGTTGGCACCTAACCCTAGCCCAAGAGCACTAGCTGTAGACTGGGCATATGTTGGCACAGGTGGCTACTGCTGTCTAATCTTGGGTCATCTGTCTCTCAGCCTCTGAGTTCTATCACTGACCTCTGCTACCGCACCCACCACAGTCCCTCCCTCCGTCCCTCTATTGTGAAGATACACCCTTGTGATCATTAGAAAAATGAACCTGAGCTGTACTCTATTTGAATTGTATTTTACTATTGTCAATGTACTTTGTGTGATACAATAATGGCCTGTCACAAGCTTTCTGTTTGTTCTTGATGACGTTGCTCCGCCAGTGACTGCACTGGGGACCTGAGTTTTGGCGCGTAGTGTGATACCACTTGCCTCCTGTGAGCAGCGGTGCACAGTGGCAGATGCACTTATCATTGTCCACATCTTTAGTGCTGAAGTCCGCTCCGTGGGAGACCAAGCTGCTGAGTCGGCCCGCAGTCCCACTGTAGCCCTTCACAGATAACCTGATGAAAGGGACGCATCAGGGAGAGCATTCAACACCACCCAATACTTTGGGGCCAGTTCAATCTGACGGTGAATAAAGAAAGATTCTTTAACCCTCTAATCCCCATAGCGGCCGCCGACGGCATGTTAGAATTTCCCCATAGCGGCCGCGGCCGGCCGTAACTTTTAAAGACACAGTTTTTATACTACAACATTAATTCATGACATAATACTCCGCTAGTGGATACATGAACATCTTACTTTTATTTTGAAACCGGAAACTGGGTATGCTGTCATTGACTTTTCTGAAGTATTTGTTAACTAAACTTCGCTACTGACAGATGGCCTGAGGATTACAGTGTCTCTTGCAGTAAAGGCTAGCAATCAGAGACGTCTGCAGTCACACAGACTCCAAATTTCCAAAAGCGTAATTTTTTTTTCGTGTATTTTCTTTCTTTCTGTAAGACCTTCACCCCACCGATGGACAGGTGTTATGTAGTGGGTGTAAACACGGAGGGCTTCACCATGCCAAGTGGAACTTGTTCTGTGGCATGGGTCTGCGTTCTCTCACACACAACTGGCACTGTGAGGGTTCATGCAGCGGGCACACCCGTATAGTAGCTGGAACATCGCTGGCACTGTGTGGGTTCATGCAGCGGGCACACCCGTATAGTAGCTGGAACATCCCTGGCACTGTGTGGGTTCATGCAGTGGGCACACCCGTATAGTAGCTGGAACATCCCTGGCACTGTGTGGGTTCATGCAGTGGGCACACCCGTATAGTAGCTGGAACATCCCTGGCACTGTGTGGGTTCATGCAGCGGGCACACCCGTATAGTAGCTGGAACATCGCTGGCACTGTGTGGGTTCATGCAGCGGGCACACCCGTATAGTAGCTGGAACATCGCTGGCACTGTGTGGGTTCATGCAGCGGGCACACCCGTATAGTAGCTGGAACATCCCTGGCACTGTGTGGGTTCATGCAGCGGGCGCACCCGTATAGTAGCTGGAACATCGCTGGCACTGTGTGGGTTCATGCAGCGGGCACACCCTGGCAGTCTGGACAGATGGCCAATGGCAGGTGTTTGATCACTAATAGATCTCAACTTTATATTTAGTCAGCCTGTTGCCATAAGCTTAAGGGCACTTCGAGGGCTTGATCAAAAGGTTGCTATAAATGTTTGATCAGCACAATGTCTGTGAAGGGGGAAATATGCTCTGGGATTGAACACACACTCACACACTACACCAGCAGCTTATGAAAACACGGATGAAAGACTCAATAAGTAGACCTGCAAGATCATTAAAAAAATCTAAACATTAGATGAACACTTTCATAAAGTATCAAAGTTCAGAGGAATAGCGAGGGAATGGGGAATGTTGTAACGCATGTAGCTCAGCTGGCAGCATTACCCTGCAGAGTGAGAGTGCTCTAGTGACCATTGGCTCTCGTCATTAAGTGTTAATAGCTCAAATGCTGGAATCCAAATCTGCCAAATGGTAAATAGAATGACCGCCACTTGAACTGTGTTTATTTGGGTCATGTATCGTGTCATACAGTACCAGCGGAACTCTGAGAGAGAGAGAGAGAGAGAGAGAGAGAGAGAGAGAGAGAGAGAGAGAGAGAGAGGGGGTCATTACTCTGGACTGAGGGTAGCAGGCAGGGCAGATGTCTGGCCCTGTGCCAGGGGGGCATAAAGGGCAGTCACACTAGAGATCCAGCAGGCTGGCACTCGGAGGGCACCTTTGGCCATCACAGACACAGACGACTGGGGGGTATGAGCATGTGTCAAGACAGCTCAATGGAACACGAAGAAAACAGAAAGGATAAAAGAAAGAGGATAAAGTTTAAAGGAACTTATATCTGGGATGAACTTGTGGTGATAATTATACGGTACACAGCGTGAAAACCAATATCCTTGCTCCACTTGTCTGACTGATCTTCTTCTCAAGTCTTCCTGGACACTAACGGTCACGGAAACAACCGGATCCAGACATGCATGGTTGTTTTAATAACCTACTGTAACAGGAATAGAAAGAAATGATGGAGGCAGGCATGACTGCAATCCAGAAACCAACAAGCAAGCGTCTTGATAAATGGGGGGGTTGTCTGTGAAGCACATAAGGGAGGGGCAAACTCCACTCCATTTAATAAAGCATTTGACTGGCATTTAATCGGGCATTTGATTGGCGACACACACCTGTACTTTTGTTTCTCACTGGAGATGTGGAAGTGTTCATACTGAGAGAGGCCGTGCTGCTCATCCCAGTCTGTGAGCTCCACCCGTAAGGAGTACTGCCTCTGACTGCTCAACAGGAACACAAGCTCATTCCCCAGCCAGTGCTCTCCAGAGAGAGGGCCAAAGCCCTGGGACAGACACAGACACACACACACACACACACACACACACACACACACACACACACACACACACACACACACACACACACACACACACACACACACACACACACAGACACAGACACAGACACACACACAACACACACACAACACACACACACACACACACACACACACACACACAGAGAGACACACACACACACACACACACACACACACACACACACACACACACACACACACACACACACAGACACAGACACAGACACACACAGACACACACACACACACACACACACACACACACACACACACACACACACAGACACAGACACAGACACACACAGACACACACACACACACACACACACACGCAGGTAAATACACACACACACACGCAGGTAAATACACTATTTCAATCTGAATTATGAGTTACATCTTAAGACACATGAAGACTGATGCATAAACAATGAGTCAGTCGGGTGTCTTCACTTTGAACATATCTCTTTGGTTAAAGCTCTTTTGTGTAAAATATACCATCTTGTATTCCTCCCAGGTCCTGTGGAAGTCTGTAGTGCCATCCTGCCTCCTTTGGAGCACAGTCCACCCTCCTCCTGCAGTCTCCATGTCACAGTATACCTACAGAGGGCAAACAGCAGGCAGCGTGGGCACCCTGGGCAAGAGCACTCGATTGGCATGCCTCTCACCCACTTTCACAACCAGTCTAGCCATATATAGCCATAGTGACAGGATATGTGTGCAACCAGCATGTGTGTTGTAATGGTAACCTGGTCAACTCTGGTCAACTCTGCTCAACTCTGCTCAACTCTGCTCAACTCTGCTCAACTCTGGTAAACTCTGGTCAACTCTGGTCAACTCTGGTCAACTCTGGTAAAACTCTGGTCAACTCTGGTCAACTCTGGTCAACTCTGCTCAACTCTGCTCAACTCTGCTCAACTCTGCTCAACTCTGGTAAACTCTGGTCAACTCTGGTAAAACTCTGGCAACAAGCATGTGTGTTCTGTACCCCTCCGGTAAACATGTCTGACCAGAGGTGAGCGCGATTATGAAAAGCTCAGTCTTAACAGTCTGATCAAGGTCTAATGAGATCAACATTTCACAGACAAGATATTTTACATATGGCCTCTGCCAACCTTGCTGTGGGTGAACAGGGCTCTTTACAGGAGAGGAACATCTGCTACAGCGGAGAGCCAAGAGTATTTCCAGAGCTAGCTAATACCAACCAACATTACTGGCACATTGGAGTCAGATACTTTGGCAAAAAGCCCAAAGGTCCATTAACTGGCCTTGGCACACAAAAGTATAGGCTTATTAAACCCAATGCTGCAAAATGAGACAGACATGAAAACTCTTTATGTCGACATGATAAAGGTTAATAGTCGCTCTTGACATAATTCCATTCTTTATGTATACCACACTGCAGCCTCCACAAAAACCGCCTCAGGTCAGCATCTCAGGGCAACCGTGATAAAACCTAAAAGCCTGTTTAATGATGATCCTACACACATACCTGTCAGCGTCTCACTATCCACCGTACTGAAGCATTGAAGTAATCTCAAAAAAGAACATAATTATTGCAGAGATCAACGAGCCAGACCTGACCTTTGCAGTCTGCTGACTTGTGAGATGAATAGTGTAGACCCCACTCTCGTTGAACCCTGCGTGGAGAACGTCAGCGCAGTCTCGAAACATCCTGCGTTCATCAGCCTGCTCTAGGCTGTTTGAGGCTTCTACTGAATACAAAAAGTAAGGAAACTAATAGGTTTACATTCAAAGCACGTGATTTTTTTTTTACATAGAAAAATGACACACGAACTAAAAAATATCAGCATATCCTCTTTAAAATATCCATTCAAGAAAATGTTACGTACACAGACAGAACAAAGCCTTACCATGCTCTAGCTTTATACGTGTTACTGTATTGCCTTGGTTTGAACACTTGATTGACAGGCAGATCATCGTCCTCACACAGGAGTTCTATTATCAGCCGGTTACAACCAGACAAAATGTCTATAACCAGACAAAATGTCTTTCTCTGCAAAACCTGCAGCTGGCAGGAGGAGCCAGGCTGACTGAGCGTAGATACCTGCTGTATCCTTGGAGCAGATGTCCTGCAGGCGTCTGATGGTCTCTCTGAGCTGCTGCTGCTGGTTCTCCAGTAGGCTGTTATCGCTGGAGACCAGGGCCATGCGGCTCTCCAACTCTTCGATCAGCTGGTTCTGCTGAAGCACCACCTTCTGCAGACCGGAGCGCTCCTGAAGCAGGGCCTTAAGCTGCTGCTGGTGCTGCAACTCCATGCCATTCAGGCGCTGCTCCAACACACTGCACACACACACACACAAACACACACACACACACACACACACACACACACACACACACACACACACACACACACACACACACACACACAGCAGTCATGACTAACACTTCTCCCTCTGCTCCAACACACACACACACACACACACACACACAGCAGTCATGACTTACACTTCTCCAACACACTGCACACACACACAAACAGACATGACTAACACTTCTCCAACACACTTCTCAAACACACAGCAGTCATGACTAACCCTTCTCCAACACACACACACACACACAGCAGTCATGACTAACACTTCTCCAACACACTGCACACACACACACACACAGCAGTCATGTCTAACCCTTCTCCTCCAACACACTGCACACACACACACAGCAGTCATGACTAACCCTTCTCCAACACACTGCACACACACACACACAGCAGTCATGACTAACACTTCTCCTCCCTTTGGGTGATGAGCTCAGATCATATGACTATCCTGACCAAAAAGTGTGTCATGGATATGGGGTTCAATTTACCCATTTTGTTGAGCGAGTTTGGTGATTTCACTGGACTGTTGTAACAGCTGGGTCTCCAATTTGTTGTTTGACAAAGAATTCTCCAGTAGCTGAATCTCCAGTCTGGAGCTCTGATCCAGAACCTACAAATACAGCATCAACTACATTTACATTTAGTCATTTAGCAGACGCTTTTATCCAAAGCGACTTACATATGTGCGACTTACAATGTATACACATTTTACATTTACACTGATGGCACACTGCACATCAGGAGCAATTAGGGGTTCAGTGTCTTGCTCAAGGGCGCTTCGACAGGGAATCGAACTAGCAACCTTCTGATTACTAAACGACTTCTTTACCTCCTGTACAACTACATACAACATACTAAAGTAACAGCATCAACTACATACAACATACTAACGTAACATCATCAACTACATACAACATACTAACGCAACAGCATCAACTACATACAACATACTAACGTAACAGCATCAACTACATACAACATACTAACGTAACAGCATCAACTACATACAACATACTAACGTAACAGCAGCAAATACATACAACATACTAACGTAACAGCACCAACTACATACAACATACTAACGTAACAGCGTCAACTACATACAACATACTAACGTAACAGCATCAACTACATACAACATACTAACGTAACAGCATCAACTACATACAACATACTAACGTAAGAGCATCAACTACATACAACAACATACTAACGTAACAGCATCAACTACATACAACATACTAACGTAACAGCATCAACTACAACATACTAACGTAACAGCATCAACTACATACAACATACTAACGTAACAGCATCAACTACATACAACATACTAAAGTAACAGCATCAACTACATACAACATACTAACGCAACAGCATAAACTACATACAACATACTAGAGTTGGACAAGCAGCAGCAAGACCTTTAGGTTTAAAACAAGCCAGCTAACTTTCTAAAAGCTTTGCAAACACCAACATGAGCACAGCTGGGACTGATAAAAGCTTGCTAGCATTCTAACTGGTGTCTTTTGGCAATATAGTTGGCAGTATCATGGTGTAAAAGCTTTTGTTCCATGTTTGCGAGGTGGTCCATCCCAGACTATCTGTATGGCTTGAGGGAAGATGGGAGCATGATACCAAAACTAGTTGCCTATAAAAACATTTCACAAAAAGTGGCAATTTGCCGCATACATTTGTTGATTGTATTAAGCATCTAAAACCTTCCAACATAAAATTCATCTATACTAACAAAAAGTATTCAGTCAGACATCTACGTAAGTATGCAATCAGAATTGAGGCCATGTTTTTTTTATTTCTGCCAATTATTTTATATTTTCGTTTATATTTTTATATTTCTGTCCGTTCCAGCACCCATGAGCAGATCCATAGAGATGAATCCAAAGGGTAAGGGCACCTCACCTGTGTCTCCACATCCATGAGTTTCCGTGTGTGTTTGGCAGTCTGGTAGAGCAAGTTGGTGCTCATATCCAAAATGGCGGCCGTGTCATCATTCACTGTGCTTTGCTCTTGTCTTCTTGCCTCCACATTGATGTTAGTTCTCACAAAGCCCTCGATCTAGAGCGCCACAGACATAGTCAAGTCATGTAGAAGACAGCAAATTGGAAAATATACTCTGCATATATTTAAATTCCAGTCTGGTCAGAAAGTGATGAACCGATTCAACCTATTAAGCCTATTTAATTAAATTCAAGTCATTACTGTTGACATGGCATATAAAACAATAGTTGCTACATGTTTACCCACACTGTTGCAAAAACGCTCACAGTGTAAAATTATGTATTCTGGATCCTGCTCTTTATTTTCAGTATGTTTTTTAAATGGACCGTCTCGGATCCCATGGGATTTTTAGGAGATTTCAAAGTTGGCTCTAGAGTAGAATCTGTACAACTGGTTGAGCAAACCCTTTGGCCGTTGTGATGAATGTGAATCTTTAGGCCTGTGGCTGGCTCCTCTTCTCATTGATAGCACACGTGAACCAGTCACAGATGGATAAGATCAGGTTAGCTCATCCCCCTTGGGATTTCTCATGCTGACAAACAATCAAAGGATTTGGATGTGACTGCAGTTTTTGTATGGAATACTGTTTCTTGGCGCGGACGCCTACTGGTAACCTGACGTGTGCCGCTCTACTGTATTTATATGTTTACAAAGGTCTTTAAATTACGTACAATTACTTGAGAACTTTTGTACATGAATTTCTTGTGTAGTAAACACATCCACAGCTTGGTGGAAAAACCCAGAAACATGTCTTTATTCTCATCCTGGACCAGAATCTGAATGTGAGTCGATCAGTACATATTGGGTTCAGTATGCACTCTGCACAGTACAAAGTATGCACTTTGAAGCTATGCTAGAGAATGGTCTGCACACTGCATAATGGTCCCTCAGAGTGCGCGGTCAGATAAGTGCTTATCTCTCTGCCTGTACTTCTGTGGTCTGGCCTACTTCCCTCACAGAACGAGTTCTGTCTGAAAATGACTTAGAGGAAACATCGAGGAGCAAAAAGGTTTCCATCAATCTTATCCATCGAAAAAAACCTCTAGATGTAGTCAGCCCAGAGGCACGGGGCCACAGGCACCGCTAACATGGAGTACGCCTGCGTTTTTAAACATGTCAGGTTAGAGCTTAACACAACCCAGACTGAACTTGCTAACATCTATCCTCTGATAGCTCATGTCAAGCTGTAGGACTGAAAGGGGTCTGTTATGTAGAGAAATACAAAAGAGAGGGGAGTGTGTAAGGACTCGACACGAGCTATCCAATGAATCCGTAAGGGGCACGACTCTGTCAGCACAAATGGATGTCCACAGTGGATAAAGGTTAACCCTAGCCATTCACTGCACACACAGATCCAACCGTCTCATTTCTAAGCAGACAGACTGTTTGAAATGTTCCAGTGGTTCCTAAGAGCAGCGCTCCACACAATAAGATTAAAGGGAGCACACAAAAGAACTGGAGAGATTAAAAGCTAGTAGGGCTGTTTTGACAATTGACAGGGTACTGAATAAAACAGACTCTATTCCCAAAGGTGGATCCTTCAACTCAGCTGTGGCCAAAACCACTCAGACTTCTCAGTATTCATTCAAAACCTGGTGCCTGCTGCAGACAAGGCAGAGTGCTCATTTCAAAGTAAGACAGGGCTGCAGTCCTGTTGTGAAAACCTTTTCTGAGTGATTTATTTCTTGTGTGGGTTTTTCCTTGTGCAGAGTTCTGACAATAAAGTAATTTGTCTCAATTTCAGTTGAGCATATACTACATTCATCAATATCTTCACTTTGCTTACTCTGTTAAAAAAAAAATGAGTTGATCACGAAAAACAACAATAACAACTATAAGAACTCCAAACCAGTACTCAAGTGCACAAAAAAAAAGAACAATAACATCTTACCACGCATTTACAGGGGAATTTAGACACCACATCACACTCCTTTCCTAACACCGGGGCCACTCACCTGCTGGATCCAGTGTGTGTAGTTCTCTATAGCCAGCTCCAGGTGCTGAACTCGCTGCCCCACCACAGGGGCCGTGCGTCTCCTCTGCTGCCTCTCCCAGAAGGCTGTTGCCACCCGGCGTTGGCTCCCCCCGACCTGGGCAGCTGGGCAAGCTGAGTGGCTCCTGTCGCATCATCTCAGGCAGGATGAAAGTGTATGTGCACTGGCTGGAGTGGCGTGGAGCTGTGACCTCCCCCGTCTCCAGTCCCCGCAGCCAGACGCGCTGCCTTGGTGCCGCTGCTCCTCCTCTCCATCAGCCCTGCAATTCTCACCCAGACCAGCAGTGCAGCCAGCCAGAGCCGCAGGCAACAGAAGTCTGCTCCAGCGCATGGCAGCAGCATGCAGGACTCTCGCAGCCTCCGTGAACCACGCAGCGGGGAAATGCGTCTGAGTCCCACAGACAGCCCAGTTCCCCAGCGGTGGAGCCAAAGGCAGGAACGTTGTTGTTGCAGAAACTCCAGAGGAGAGAGAGAAGGAGAGCTGAGTCATGAAACACAGCTGGATCTGGAGCACTGGCCACAGAGCCCCCTCAGTGAACCCTGCCTGCGTATGTGTCCTGTGTGTGTTAGCAGGCGCGGGTCTGCTTCTCACCCGTCAGGATCTAAACAGTGATTTATCCATTAGCTCCACTTCACTCTCTCTCCGTCTGTCTGCTTAGTGTTACCATGGGGCTTGACAGTAACAGTAATACATCGTGCCTCTGAGTCTCACATTAAAGGGTGACTCCACAGGAATGTGTGTATGCATGTGTGTGTATGTGTGTGAGTGTGTGTGTGTGTGTGTGTGTGTGTGTGTGTGTGTGTGTGTGTGGTGTGTGTGTGTATTGCATGTGTGTGGTGTGTGTGTGTGTGTGTGTGTGTGTGTGTTGTGTGTGTGTTGAGAGAGAGTGTTTGTATGCATGTGTGTGTGGTTGTGTGGTGTGTGTGTGTGTGTGTGTGTGTTGTGGTGTGTGTGTGTGTGCTGGTGTGTGTGTTGTGTGTGCATGTGTGTGTTGAGTGTGTGTGTGTGTGTGTGTGTGGTTTGTGAGAGAGAAGAGTGTACTGCATATGTGTGTGTGGTGTGTGTGGTGTGTGAGGTGTGTGTGTTATGTGTGTGTGGTGCTGTGTGTGCATGTGTGTGTGTGTGTGTGTGTGTGGTGTGTGTGTGTCAGGAAGGGAGGAGGGGGATGGAGGGAAAGAAAAGAGCGCATGCCTCCCACACTGGGAGAGTTGTTTTTGCATTATGTCCACTATAAAGAGAGACAGAGGAGACTAGGACACACAACCTGCTCTCTAGCTGAGTTCTACTAACAGCCATAGCAGTCAGAAAGGAAAGTGAGAGAAGAGAGAGAGAGAGAAAGAGTACAGTAGAGTACAGTAAAGACGGAGCTACACTTCCTTATTCACTGCAACCATAACCAAAGTCTTAGAGACCATTATTTTGACAAAACTAACACCAAATATTCCCAGAATTCCAACATCTAAATGATCTGGACAGACTCTCAGTTCTACTGGGAGAGAGGGAGGACTGCTGTAGACTGGCAGCAAAATATGTATCAGCCTGTCATGAGCTCCACAATAATATGAACCCCCTGTCCCACATAACTAATATTTAATGTTTAATAATTAACAATGAACCTGTTATATGTTTCTATACCACATTGTTACCAACTATAACTTATTGTTTGTCTTTTATTTATTTATGTTAATTTGAAAGAGTGGTACAGCGGCATTAAAATGCTTTAAACTCCTCCAACATTGAACTCCTCCAACAGAACCTGTAGGATCTTCCATATCTACCATGTGCGGAGAGAAAACAGAACATGTTTGTGTGTCATTCGTGATGTGCGGAGAGAAAACAGAGCATGTTTGTGTGTCATTCGTGATGTGCGGAGAGAAAACAGAACATGTTTGTGTGTCATTCGTGATGTGCGGAGAGAAAACAGAACATGTTTGTGTGTCATTCATGCAAAAGTGTGGGCTGTGGACATGAGGACCAGCAGGTGTGGATTTCCTTGTTGCCTGGTAACCTCACCACTCATCCCTCCTGGCCTCATGGCACTGCAGCCACAGCGCCCCCAGACAGCACACACACACACACACTCCTCATGATGGATGAACACTTCCTGTCCACTCCTCTCATCGCTGCCTGCAGCTGGAGGGAGAGTTCTCCCAGCCTGCAGACTCCCCTCTGACCTGCCTGATGGTAGACACACACACACACACACACACACACACACACACACACACCCCTGCCTCCAGTCAGCCTGCTCTGCTGCCATAGGGGGAGAGGAGTGGGAGGCTGGGACATTCTGCATGGGGTATGGAGCAGCTGAGGGCTCCCTTACATAAGAGCTCTTTCTGCCAACTTGGGCCTTTTCACTTAAGCAAACACAACTAGAGCAAGACCTTACGGATTCAGAATCTACATATGTGTTACCTCTTATATATTATTATTATTATTATTATTATTATATGAAACTCCTCCACACAGGCTACGAGGCAAACAACTCCTGTATTCTACAAACCGCTTTCAGTCAACTTCTAAAGTAGCAAGCGTCACTTCAGGGTGAAGTGCCAGACCTTAGATCCCAGCTATTCTCCAAACATCTCCCCTTTCAGCTGAGGAAAGTTGTATTTCAGTCTGAAGAATGGCAAACTAACATGGCTGCAGTAGTGTTAGATAGCGCCGGGTGCCCCCCAAAACTCCAACTCCAAGGCTGAAGGCAGAGGAACTTGTATGCGTGCTGCTGTCCATACAGACAAGAACTCATTTGGTTTTAAAAGGCGGTGGCTGGGTTGTTTGTTTAGCGAGTGCGGTATTTAGCAATGTGCTCTTTCACACATTTGGCTCCTAGCCACCGCTTTCAGGTCCCAAAAACAACTGAGTCCCTTTTCTCTCTCTTCTCAAGCATGCCTCCATCTGCATTCCCAGAGAAGGTCAAGGATCTATCAGGGGAATTGAGGCAAGCCTTACCACAGAGAACTGATAGCCTTTAGCCACAACAAAGAACTAAAAGCAACGCTCTCTTCCAGACGCCCACAAAAGTGTAATTAAAGTCGAGGCTTCTGAACGCGCTCTCAAACCAACTGGATGAGGGATGGGAGTTAATGTGAAGCAGCAGGATCACTTAAACCATTGCAATGCCTTAGAGGCAGCACGACACCATCCTGACTGTTCAGTGTCCTAATCCTACAGCTTTCAACTAGTTGGAAGCTCATGGAAAAGTTTAGTGGTTTTGTATTGTTGTTTCCTTACCCAGAGAGTGGTAAGCTCTGTGCAACTTCTTGTTTATGAGCTGGACAACAAAAGTTTAAGAACTTAGACTTAATGTAGCTTCAAAATGTATGGATTCACACTTTTGGATATGTCATTTAATGGTATTTCTGGTTCTTTCACTGGCAAGTCAAAATAAATGACTCATCCAGACAATCATGAAACCAACCGAATGAGACCAACTTTTTCTGTTCCAAAAGAGACTCAGAAGCGTTCTGTACTTAGTCTTGGTATTGATGGTATAAGTTCTGTACTTAGTCTTGGTATTGATGGTATAAGTCAAAGAGACTCAGAAGCGTTCTGTACTTAGTCTTGGTATTGATGGTATAAGTTCTGTACTTAGTCTTGGTATTGATGGTATAAGTTCTGTACTTAGTCTTGGTATTGATGGTATAAGTCAAAGAGACTCAGAAGCGTTCTGTACGTAGTCTTGGTATTGATGGTATAAGTTCTGTACTTAGTCTTGGTATTGATGGTATAAGTTCTGTACGTAGTCTTGGTATTGATGGTATAAGTTCTGTACTTAGTCTTGGTATTGATGGTATAAGTTCTGTACTTAGTCTTGGTATAAGTTCTGTACTTAGTGTTGGTATAAGTTCTGTACTTAGTCTTGGTATAAGTTCTGTACTTAGTGTTGGTATAAGTTCTGTACTTAGTGTTGGTATTGATGGTATAAGTCAAAGGCTTCCATTCTGGAAAGTATCTCACAGCCCTTCCCCATTTACTTGAATGGATGGACACATTTACCTGTTTCTATTGTGACAGCTTATCATTTAAGAAATTCATATCATTTTAATCGGACCTTTAAAACCTTGTCATATCAGACAGAATTGCCTAGAGACACTCGACTTGAGGTGCTCCTTGAGCACCGTTTATTTCACGCTCTCCCCCTTGCTCCTGGAGGGTTTGCTCAGGAAAAAACGCTGATTGATTCAACATATTCACATTTATGTCCAGTTTCAGGTTGGACTGTCCGCTCCACCTCACCCTCACCCAACAACCGGGACTCCCAAGGGGTGAACCCACCGACCAGCTCTTCACACTTGAACACACTCATGAGGCAATCTCTGTCAGCCCGACAGGAGGCTCCGGTCAATGGGGATGTGAGGTGAGGTGATCCTCTGTGGGTTATAGAGGTGAGGTGATCCTCTGTGGGTTATAGAGGTGAGGTGATCCTCTGTGGGTTATAGAGGTGAGGTGAGGTGATCCTCTGTGGGTTATAGAGGTGAGGTGAGGTGAGGTGAGGTGAGGTGAGGTGAGGTGAGGTGATCCTCTGTGGGTTATAGAGGTGCGGTGAGGTGAGGTGATCCTCTGTGGGTTATAGAGGTGAGGTGATCCTCTGTGGGTTATAGAGGTGAGGTGATCCTCTATGGGTTATAGAGGTGAGGTGATCCTCTGGGGGTTATAGAGGTGAGGTGATCCTCTGTGGGTTATAGAGGTGAGGTGATCCTCTATGGGTTATAGAGGTGAGGTGATCCTCTGGGGGTTATAAAGGTGAGGTGAGGTGAGGTGAGGTGAGGTGAGGTGAGGTGATCCTCTGTGGGTTATAGAGGTGAGGTGATCCTCTGGGGGTTATAAAGGTGAGGTGAGGTGAGGTGAGGTGAGGTGAGGTGAGGTGAGGTGATCCTCTGGGGGTTATAGAGGTGAGGTGCTTTCTCAGGTCTGAACTCTTTAGAATTCAGCTTCCCCATAATAATGTAAAAGGCAAATTAGAGAGCTGTCCCATTTGAATAAGTTTAGTGTGTTGACTTCCAGTGCCCTCTCCTTCCAGAGGGTCCAGGGTGGAGGGGGAGGGTTAGTGTGTTCCCTTTCAGAGGGTCCAGGGTGCTGCACCGCCCTCATTAGGAGGTGAGAACACCAGAGTTCCTGCAGAGGCAGACACACACACAGAGAAGCACACACACACACACACACACACACACACACACACACACACACACACACACACACACACACACACACACACACACACACACACACACACACACACACACAGAGAAGCACACAAACACACACACAGAGAAGCACACAAACACACAGCCAGAGAAGCACACAAACACACAGCCAGGTTTTCATGACGAACCTTCACACATAGCACAGTCCCTCAAAAGATCATTCTTTTTGTTTGTTCCATACTCCCCCCCCCCCCCCCCCCCCCAAAAGACAGCTTTATTGTTTCTGTTGAATATATTAAAGGCATCGGTGCAGATGGGATTTTTGAACTGGGGGGGACGCTAACATCGCCTAATCAGCTGTGCAGAGTTATTAACTGATGATTGTCGCCTTACGTAGGGAGAGTGGTGGGGACGGATCGGGGTCACTATGAATCTGGGGGGGGACATGTCCCCCCCGTCCCCAGTGCTATCTGCGCCCCTGGTTAAAGGTGTATAGTTTCTGTTGTTATAATTCATTCTACACCGACTGTCATGAGGGATGCAGTGAAAAGATTATTTGAATCCATATTTTTGTGTATTTCACTTTTTGAGAGAGTTGGAGAAAGGCAAACAAATGGAATAAAAGTGTTGTGCACCTGCATTTGATCAGAATTATATCATTGTTGTTAGTTTCATTGCCTTTCATAGCCTTTTTGTTTTGTGTTGGCCACTTCTACAGTAACAGCCACACATCCCCATCCGCTCTGGAAGATGAAACATTGTGGTCAGCAGCTGGACCTCAGGTACCAATTATCTTTTGTTTACCAGTGCAGGGACGGCAGTACCATTTATGCCCACTAGATGTCACCCCAACACCCAAAATATTGTGACAGAAAGCTTGTTAGATGAAAACAACTGAAATGATGTTACTTTTAATGTTCAAACCAATAACAATGGAAAAATAGTACAGTCCTTCCTCCAGCATCCTCTGTATGTTCATCAGACGATGGCTCCTACCGACCTACCCACCTTCTATTTATCAGATGATAGCAGGGCTGTGGGAAGACGTTCTGGGAGGCAACGCTCAATCCATATTCATATCTTAGATCAAAACTGTACCTCCTGCTAGGCAATATATGTCTAACCTTGATGAGACTGAAGTAACCAGCTTTGCAGGGACACATCTACATCTCAAAGGGCTCCTTCAACTTTGGCCTAGTGGTCCTTCAAAGGGAAACCCCAGGAAGCCAATGAGACAAATGATGTCTTCTTCTTTCTCTTGGCCCAAATGCATGACTGCAGATGACACCACCTTGCCTTTACCTCTTAGAAGTACAGATCCCTGTTCACTGACACCAGCTTGCCTTTACCTCTTAGAAGCACAGATCCCTGACACCAGCTTGCCTTTACCTCTTAGAAGCACAGATCCCTGACACCAGCTTGCCTTTACCTCTTAGAAGCACAGATCCCTGTTCACTGCTTCACTTCAGTTCCAATAGTGGTCTCTTCAGAAGGGTAGAATCCTTGGGGGTGGAACAGTGGACCTTCTGGGCGGGAGATTGTTGCGTAGCCTCCCAGCATGCACCGGGTGTTGTGTGTGAATGTGCATGTGTCTGATTCACACAAACAGCACTCTCCTGGTGGTAGTGCGCTATATGGGACACAGGTGTTGCTTAAAAACTGAGATCTCGTTCCAACTAGCTCGCCACATTGGTGTCAGTAGCGGGCTTGAGCACTGCGCCATAAGAGGGAGAGAGAGTGATCCAGGAAGTGGGCAATCTGCCCAAGGGCAGTAGGACAACACAGCTAGTCCAACTAGCGACACACGGCACAATGGCTGGAGCCACAAAGCAGCTGCCACTCACCTGGACCTCCTAGCAACTGGAGGGGAAGGCGTTGTGGGTGCTCCTTGACCTGGCCTCAGCAGAGCAGTGGGACCTTCAGGCCTTGACCAGGGCACCTGAGAGGCCATTCCTTCAGGCCTTGACCAGGGCACCTGAGAGGCCATTCCTTCAGGCCTTGACCAGGGCATCGGAGAGGCCATTCCTTCAGGCCTTGACCAGGGCACCAGAGAGGCCATTCCGGCGGCAGGTCTCCACTGATCAGAGCAGAGAGCAGCCGGCCGCTAAGAAGAGCTTGGGCACCTTCGTCCGCAGATGTGTAGCTGCACGCACGCCCAACATGGCTACCTGCAGTACCCCACAGCTGCCCAAGAGCACGCCCCAACATGGCTACCTGCAGTACCCCACAGCTGCCCACGCACGCCCAACATGGCTACCTGCAGTACCCCACAGCTGCCCACGCACGCCCCAACATGGCTACCTGCAGTACCCCACAGCTGCCCACGCACGCCCAACATGGCTACCTGCAGTACCCCACAGCTGCCCAAGAGCAGCGGGGTCCTCCACACTCTCCTGCAGGGGCTCACACCAGTGCAGCTGCGCCCGCATGTTCACCTCGCCGCCATGCCCCAATCCCTTGGCAAGGCTCTCCTCTCCGCAAAGCCAAACGGAACCAGCTGGTGCCAGCCCAGCATTGTTCCATGCTAGCTTGGCATTCTGCATAATATATTGCTGATATTCATGATATTCAGCACTTCTTCTCATGTTGAATGTCAGATGCAGTTAAAAACCTTTTTTATCGTATTCCCTTTAAATACATAAATATACAGTAGCCGCAGCAGTCCATACAGAGGTCACTGATACTAAGTGTCCTAATGCACCCTGACCCTGACATGATTGCTTAAACAGTGTATTTCTTGCATCAGTGCAGGTGATACACACTTAAGAGTTACGCTCAGGATAACTGCTGTGAAATAATACAGTACTACACACAAAGTACAAAGCATTAGGTGTTAACTCTGGAAACAACAGCAATAGCAACACAAAATAAAGTTGGGTTATCCCATCTCTAATCGTTACGGAAGATTGAAAAAAAAAATCTATGCATGTCCTGAAATAAAGCAGTGTTGCACTCTCTCTCCGTATTAAGCTCCAGCCAAAGACTGCAATGAGCTGCTGTAAACAGCCTCCAGTCCTTGTGGTTTGTGGGGGCACTTGGAGGCTGCTGACTGGAAGCAAGCCTTGAGAAAATAAGACGGTTGTGTTCATTTCAGCTAAAACACACTGCTCTCTTGGCCAAGGGGAGAGGACCGCTCTTGACATTATCAAAGTCCATGACAAAAGAAGAGCTCAGTCAAGACAAGAGCCAGAGGGCCCTCTTATAGTGCAAGGACAGAGGGAAAGAGGGAAAGAGGGAAAGAGGGAAAGAGGACACTAATAGTGAAAGGAAAGAGGGAAAGAGGGAAAGAGGGAAAGAGGACACTCTTATAGTGCAAGGAAAGAGGGAAAGAGGGAAACAGGTAGGAAGGGAACAGGTAGATGCCTTAGATGCCTAATCAGGTCAAATGCCCGGCTTAGCAGTTGCTCCAGCACAATTAGCGTGTTAATAAAGACTACACAACACAGTCCACACGCGTTCAGTAAAGCCTCTCAGCAATACTAATGAGAAAGTGGGAAATGTCAAGAAGTGGAAATGCCACACTCTATAACCCACAGAAGGAAAAACTCAGTGGGGGACAACTAAGGAAAAACTAATGATGAATAAAAACTGAAACTGAGTAAGGGCTTGGGACAGAGAAAGCGGAGTTGTGTATTCTCATGTCAGCTATAATGAGCACGCCGTTGAACTGTTTCTCCACGTGTTTTGCTTTTCAGTATTCCCTCTTTCAGAGCAGCTGGCTTGCTCGTAGAATCTCCACTTACTCAATGGATTTGTTGTTCATTTGCAGTTCATCATTGCGATGCTGAATGTTATGCATGACTTACTGGAGTTACTAAACCTATTGTGTGTTTATGTATTTAAAATACTGCAAGCTGGTAAACAATAGTTTACACTGCTGACATTTGGCCTATCAATGATTATTCTCAGCTTGCTGTGACATCAGTTGACACGTGTTAAACCAGTTGCACTTTTCTTTTATTTCTTGTTTATCAGGAGATAACTCCAAATCTCTACTAAAAATAAGTCAAAGATGACCTGCAGGTATTCAACGAAGACTAACTTGAAGTCTTTCAACGTTGAAAGCAGGCATGCTGCAAACCATCTTGCTCAGGCCGGTGACCTAATAACTGCTTCGGTGTCACACCTATGACTGTCATAGCTGCTGAGCCTGTGAAACCTTTCAGACAAAAAGAAAATCCTGAAGGTCATGGTGGAGTGGGAGCCATATAAGACCCATGTCCACTCACGGCCACAAGCCAGGCAGCAAGCAGCATTCTTTTCTCAGGCTCTCAGCACATTCAGACCATTCGGAGAGGTCCTTTCATGTTGGTCATCTCAGCTCTGAATGAAGCAGACTCCTGCAATCTCTCTGCTGGTGCATGAGAGAATGATCCGGGCCTTTTGATCTCTGCTGCTGACACACTCCATCCTGGCTGCCTGACCACTGCCTCCTTTGTCTCCTCTCCTCCATGTCCAAACTGTAAAGCTCCAGATTACTTCTTATAGGTCAGGCATTCCTGCACTGGGAAATGTGATGATAAAAAGCAAGAACATGAAAACAGGCTGAAGGTAACATAATCCTATAGAAAACCTCTTAACCTGGGGCAGATTACGCTTTCCTGTCTGATACCAGCCATAGATCTTCCTTTCAGTGCCACTATACACACAAGGTGCAGTGTTTGCCCAGAATCGTTCATAAACTATATTTCATGACTTATACTTGCACCTATAGAAAACACAGCTTCATAAACAAGTGTTTCATTGGTGATGAATCTTCATTGTAAGATATAATACTCAGATATAATACTCAAAGCAAATTCATTGAGGAGGTCTGCTTTGAAAGCCCCTCTCCCTCCAAACAACGATTCACACATTACAACAGGAACAGGCATATAATTCAGTTTGTTCTTTCAACTGTTTCACATTTTAGTATCAGCTTACGTGGTGACACTGTTCCTTTCCCCCCAGATGACGAGCATCAGTGGCCAGCAGTAGGGCTTTTTGCTTTCAGTATGCATGGTGATCACACGTTTCTTCAGCCAGCTCTAGTTTCAGTGAAATGACAGCACTAAATGGCTGCTAAAGGAGGGATTTTCTGTCAAAACATGCCAAAGCTTTAGCAGATCTCCAGAAGCCTAGATGATGGCTTTAAGATGAGTTTCCTGCAACTGACAGACACATTTGGAATAGGGTAACAGGCAAATGACTGCACCCACATTCTGTCTGAGTGGGTCCCCCCTGATCAGCTTGACTGCAGAAATGAGGTTACATTAATGACTACGTTACTGATGCAATTTAAATACTGTGTATCCGTTTCCAATCCAGCATCATCTCTTTGCTATTCAAAGTACTGACAAATGTGCTAAATATGTGAAGGTCTAAATGACACAAGTACAGCACAAACACATTTTAACAGCTTGCTATGCAGGAGTACAATCAACTGCATATCAGTTTGGATGGCAATCACCTCACATTTTCAGAATTTGAAAGAGTTAAACATTACTGCCTCCGACTAATGGAAATGCAGTGAAGTGTGCCGTGCAGGAGTGCAGTGGAATCCAGACGGGGAACACTAATGACACAATCATGGACAAAAGCAAAATGGGAAAAATTCAGCCCCTTTCTCCACGCACCTCCATCTGGAGGAAATCAGAAGTGTGCGTCCGTTGCTGTGCTCGTGTGATTACAGCCCCATTATGTTCTCGAGTGGCGACCACAATCCATTTGCTGTGAACCTCAGATGCCTGTAATCCCCAATGTTTATGAAAAGAATTAATCAGGAGTAAGTTTTTTTTTACCAGCGAATACCTCCTCCCTAGCCCACAGAAACTTCCATGAGACCCCCCCCCCCCCCCCGTGTCCTCGCCTTACAGAGGCGGCAAAATGTCAAGCGGCTCTCACCCGCAGCACGGATGACTCAGAGCCCAGGAGAAAACTGATGGGTTTTGGGTTCTCAATTATTGTTTAGTGCATTCAGAAGGTTTGACATCGTGTGTTCCCCCCGTCTCCAACACACACAAACAAGAGTAAAAGCTTCCAGCTGTGGTGCCAAAGCTTCGGAGTAGCGTTCGCCTCGTCTCGTCTCGTCTCATCTCGTCTCGTCTCGTCAGTACCCACTCCAGTCTGCCTCAGACAGATGACACGAGGGACACCAGGTGCTGAAACAAACTAACTAAAAAAAACACAAAGAGGCGGCAGTGGTACAGGAGGTAAAGAAGTCGTTTAGTAATCAGAAGGTTGCTAGTTCGATTCCCTGTCGAAGTGTCCTTGAGCAAGACACTGAACCCCTAATTGCTCCTGATGTGCAGTGTGCCATCAGTGTAAATGTAAAATGTGTATACATTGTAAGTCGCACATATGTAAGTCGCTTTGGATAAAAGCGTCTGCTAAAATGACTAAATGTAAAAAAAAATGTAAACAAATGCTTGTCTTGAATCATTTCAACCTATGTCAGGTCACCCTGAGCCAAATCAGCCGTTGGAAAGAGACCTTTTGAGTGAAAGACTGGGACATCCGACTCAGACCATGATTGGGTATTTAGAATTTTATTAACAAAATCTTGTTTATGTTAAGATGGTCACAGGCACATTTTCAACCCAAAAACTGAGTTTGCTTGAAAATGTTCTCATGACAGTTAACTGCTAGTGGCTGTGGTGCAATTATTAAGAGCTAATCTCAGCAGAAATAGAAAAAAAAGGACAGAAATGTCTCTGCTTGTATTCCACACTGAGATTCATTATTAGCCTCTAATCTGGTAAACATATTTGCTTGCCATTCTGGCAAACGAATCTCTCATTTATATGGCACACTCTCGTTCACAACAAAATGTCTGGTAAATTGGACGTCCAACACCAGGAAATGGTGTCTTCCGTCCACTGGCTCAGAGATGCTCAAGCCAAATGTGCCCTGCGATGACACCGTGCCTCCATACGCAAGACGCTTGTGACACAAACATGAGTGTTGAGTCAGGTTCCTTTTAGATACTGCACAGGACAGCATCTTGAGTTCATTCCCCCTATGAGTCTCCCTGACCATTACACAAGCTGATGGCCAGTTCTCATATGACGCACAGAAGGTCAGCATAATATAGGACTTCACTTTCAACTGGCATGACCCAGTCAGGCATCACAGCCCCCCACCAAGAGACTAATGCTGCCTGGTGTTCTCTTTTCAATCACATGCTTCTGACCAGTTGAGTCATTCCCCCGTCATGTGCCAGTCCAAACGTTTTGGTGAAAATCTAGAGTAATGCATATATGCCAGGAAGATGCCATTCAAATCCTCCACCCACCGAAACCAGGCCACACCTATCCACTAGCAGTGGCCAATTTAATTTGCATGGCACCAGTCACACAAATGGTGGTGTTGTACAGACATCAAGATGGAGATCCTAGCCTCTCTTCTGAAATGGACACATCACATTCAGCCTTGGATAACATTGATTTTATTCATGAAAATAGACTCACAGAAAACCAGACAAGATATACCTCATTTTCAGTGAACATCTTTAAAATACAGTACACTAAAGGTTTCTACAGTTGTAGTCCTACACCAAGTCACAATGAGGAAAAGCAAATAATGGAGGGCTTGCGTCCAGGGAAGTGAATTATAGTCCTGTGAAGCACATGGGGCCTGAAAGCATGATTTAGAAGGATGGAGATGCTGTCAGTGTTGAGAAGGATGGCGATACTGTCAGTGTTGAGAAGGTTGGAGATACTGTCAGTGCTGACATCTGGTGAAGGGCGGAGATACTGACAGTGTTGAGAAGGATGGAGATACTGACAGTGCTGAGAAGGATGGAGATACTGTCAGTGTTGAGAAGGATGGAGATACTGTCAGTGTTGAGAAGGATGGAGATACTGTCAGTGTTGAGAAGGATGGAGATACTGTCAGTGTTGAGAAGGATGGAGATACTGTCAGTGTTGAGAAGGATGGAGATACTGTCAGTGTTGAGAAGGATGGAGATACTGACAGTGTTGAGAAGGGTGGCAATACTGTCAGTGTTGAGAAGGTTGGAGATACTGTCAGTGTTGAGAAGGATGGAGATACTGTCAGTGCTGACCTCTGGTGAGGGGCGGAGAGGAATGATCAGTTGTAGTCCTCACATCATGCAGTGCTACCTCGGCAGCATATCGTCCAGGTCGGCCACCACATAGGCCACGACCGCCCACAGGGCTGAGCACAGGTTCATCTCCACTGGGCTCTGCACCGTCATCGTGTCCCCCTCAGTGTGGTGGAACCAAAAGTATTTTTCATCAGCTGTGTGCAGGCTGGCACCTGGGGAGCACATCCACACAGAGGGAGGGCAGTCAGAGAGGAGTGAGGTGTGTTACTCCAACATTTTACTCATGAAATTGCAATGACTGAATCAGAACATGACCACTGAAACATAACAGTTCATTTCATTTCAACATAGTCTTTTGACATCTAGTCTAGTTTTTTATGCCAACTTCATTCTGAACATTCCTTCATGTGTTCCATTTCCTCATCTGCAATGACAGAGCAGATACAATGATGGACTGCTAAAGTCTGATAAACTGCATTCTGATCACAGCATCATTTCAGATAAAGTTAACCGAGTAATAATAATAATAATAATAAAACTTTATTTATATAGCACCTTTCATGCAAAAGAATGCAGCTCAAAGTGCTTTACAGCAAATACATAATATGCACAAAGAAATGACATGCACATAAAAATAGACATCAAAGAAACATAACTCAGATATAGTGCAAAAAAATTAAATTATAATTATAGAGATATATTTAATCTAACCCCTTAATATCACCAGTAGAGATTTAAATTAAATTAAATGAAAAGTATTTTTTTATTTTTATATATATATATATATATATAAAAAATAAAAAAATACTATATATATATATACATTAACACTGTAATATATATATATATATATATATATATATATATATATATATATATATATATATACACACACACACACACAGTGGATACAGTAGTTTACCAGTTTCTCTCTTTAGGGGACAGACCAGTTTTGTCCTGGTGTTTTTGTTAGGGGCCAGTGAAAGTGTACAGGGTAGGATGCCTTCAGCGCAGGTGGTTGCAGTTAAAACTTTCATTTGGCCAGATCGCTCCACTGTTTCCATACGGAAAGCACTTAATCCAGAAGCATCAATAACCCACCCTTCATGTTTCTCCTCATTTGAAAAAAAGAAAGAAATTATTGTTGCCCCGCCCCGCCCCCCCCCCCCGCCATAATAAGACACAGCTTGTTGTGGCACTCCTCTATTTCCAAGCTAATCAGCAGTGAGTTGGGATAGGAGCGGAGGTATTCACATGAAGCCTGGAGAGTTGGGATAGGAGCGGAGGTATTTCCATGAAGCCTGGAGAGTTGGGATAGGAGCGGAGGTATTTCCATGAAGCCTGGAGAGTTGGGATAGGAGCGGAGGTATTTCCATGAAGCCTGGAGAGTTGGGATAGGAGCGGAGGTATTCACATGAAGCCTGGAGAGTTGGGATAGGAGCGGAGGTATTCACATGAAGCCTGGAGAGTTGGGATAGGAGCGGAGGTATTCACATGAAGCCTGGAGCTGTGAGCCAGTGCGGCTCCAGGCCCTATGACAGCGCTACGCTCTTAGTGACAAGGAAGTGTATGCCAGAGAAATCCTCAAATTCAGGGAAACTTATTTAAAATCCAGGCATTTTTGCAGCGGGAGATGTTTACACAGCTGGTCCTGTGAATCATTTGTTTAACATGTTGGCTTTGAACCCTCTAAGAGCACAATGCCTTGAGCTCCTACCCCCCTCCCTGCCAGTCTTGAAATGTGAGGTAAAGCACCAATCACCCCGTATAGCCAGGAGAGGCCGCTGTGGATGTGAGGTAAAGCACCGTCCCCCGTATAGTCAGGAGGGGAGATGTGGATGTGGAGATGGCCAACAGAACAATAATAATAATAATAATAATAATAATAATTCATTTAATTTGTAATGCACTCTTCATTCAGAAGAATCTCAGAGTGCCACTGTACACTGTATTGAGTTAACAAACAAGGTTCCTGTGAGGTTCCCACAGCAAGTTTAGCCAGGTCAAACTCTTTCAGGGTAGTCCATCTACGACAGGATCAGCGCACAATGTAACATTCAGACAGAATTCAAAGCAGTCGGTTTTCTGCCTTCTAGCACCCCCCCATAACAGCTCCTACTGCCAGCACCACCACCACCACCATCACCGAGACACTGTGGGTTATCCTTGGCCATCATTAAGAGCTTACTGAAACAGCCACAGGGCACCCACAGGCAGAGGGCAAACACTCCCCCCAAAAGGTTCCATGAGCACAAGCAAGTCTACTTTTCCCTTTTATGAGTTCAAACAAACACACACACACACACACCTCAGCCGTGAGCCTCACCTGGCACGCCAGCCTCCATCCACAGCTCTATATCGGTGCCCTCCCCGTGTTCCTCCAGGGCAGTGGTGTTAATGGGTGCCAGCAGCTTCACCACTTCCTGCATGACGGCCTCGGCCTGCTTAGTGCCGCTGAACTGAAGGCCCAGGGGGGAGAAGGTGCCCAAATCAGACTCCATTACCAGGTCAAAGTTGGAGATGTTTCCCTTGAAGGAAAAAAAAAAAAAAAAAGAGACACTTCTATAAAGTAACAGTGTCAGAGCAACGTTTCAATACTTAAAATGGTTCGCCTGTGAATGCAATGAAACTTGGCTGAGGCACTAAACACATATTCAAGCAATGCATATACAGATATACGTGGTTCCTACCAACTCGAACTCTAATTCTAGGGTTTATAATGTTGATATTGGTGTGATGCCTCAATGAAACCACAACTGCCTTTTAAATGGTCCATATGTGATTAAAGCAACAAGGTTAATGACTGCCAAAAAGAAAAAGAAGAACTCAAAAGGAGTCTTAAAATATCCTGCAAAGGTAGTCTAACCACCCACACAAAAAAATAAATAAGAAAAGGGTGAATACAGCGGCTAAAATATCGTGATTACATGGATTTAATGAGGACTGGGGCAAACCATGGATCGGTCACCTCATTCCTGAAAGTCTATGTAAAGTCTGGTTGTTTCAGACTCCAGGCTCCACAGCAAGGAGGGAGGGATCAGAAGAAATGTAATCCCCCCCCCCCCCCCCTCATGGGAGAGGGCAGCAGTGCAAGTGGGTCAGCCGCCAGATCCAGATCCAGAACTCAAGCCTCCCTGGCCCTCAAACCACTGGCCAGGCTGATTATCCCCCCCAGGATCAGAGGAAGAAAACGCACCAAAGCCACAAAAGCTTCAGTCGAGTCTAGAGTTACGCTGTGGTTGGCTACGCAATGGCTTTGTTAATCATTTTATGCCATGGCGCATTTCGGTATGGTCTTCAGGCCTGACAAATGTACTTTACCGTTGAAGTTCTCATTAAGGGAGCTACTGGCCCATAATGTCACTTAGAAACACAGAAGAGTAGAGTGACGAGGCGACCTCAGCCAAAATGACATGTTCAAGTGGTGTGCACGAGTTTAGTCCTTTAAAGTGCGCTGCTCAGCCACCACGGTAACAACCTGCAAGGACCAAAACACACACACACGAACGAAGCAGAAGTGATCATTAGTGATTTACTTTGTGTCGCTCAAAGTACTGGCTGGCCCCGACTCCGCCCTGTTCTTCAGCGGTCCACAGCACCATCCGGATTGTTCTCTTTGGACGCAAGCCTATGGGACAAATCAGATGGTTGAGAAAGTCAACAGCATAGCCTTCCATTACCATAGCCAGAACACAGGACCTCACAGCAGACTCTGTACAGTAGCAGTCCCAGAGATCAGTATTAAGGCCAATAAATCTGTGTGGGTTTTATAGTGCTGGCTTCAATAAGGAGATTCCACAGGAGGCGAATGTGTGCTGCAGTCAATCGCTTTTGGACAGTAATGAAGCCAGTCTGCTGATACTCCACTTTTCCTTCATTTCAAGTGTCTGTGTGTGAGGACATGAGCAGTGAACGTTAATATCAGCACCATGTTGAGGGCTCATGGAGGCGTGAGGGAGACCAGAGGGACACATACAGCCCTTTATTTCACCGCTCACTCACACTCTCTTAGCCAGAGAGCAACCTGTGCCCAGATCAGCCCATAGGGTCCAGATGCGTGGTGCCACCCAACCTGTGCCCAGATCAGTGGAGTTGGGCATAGTGTAGAGTTTATCGTGACCCCGTCATTTCTTTTCTATGCATCAGTAGAATGACCTGAACAGTTCAGCTCGTGTCTATGCATAACCAATAAAAAAAAAAGAATCTAGTCACAGGTTGAACTGAACCACATTTAAAAAACACACACCAAGTCTGCCTTTTTAAAAAAAATCAGCAAATTACCAGTTTTGTTTCACTGTTCAAATTTCGCCAAGAAAAAAACAAAAAAAAACAAAAAAAACAGCCTTTAGCAATAACCTTCTTTTGAATGAGTGCCTAACAGCACAGATCCTGAAAAAATAATAAAGGTCTCCCTTGCCAGACAAGCTATGAAGCAGCATGCAGCATGACATAAAAATAATAATAAAAAAAAAAAAAAAAAAAAAAAAACACACCACAATTGTAATTCCTACGACTTGGTGGTGGAGAGGTGGACTATTAGCCTGCTCAAATGGACAAGATATTGTCCCGTCCTTTGCCCTTTTTCCAGGAAGGAAAGACCCAAAGTTCTTATGTGGTCTAAATCAGACGACAAAGAATATGTCCGCTTACTATTACAGCCCAAAGGGACTTTCAGACTTTGACTTTAGTGGATATCGGATCACATGATGATGGTGAAATGGCCAACCTCGTATTCTTCCAAGGGGCTAATCAGTTGTAGCCAGTTTCGATCTATAACAGCCCTCAGGAGAGGGTCTCACGCTCACCGAGGTCTCGGAGCAGACTGAGGGCCTCCCAGGAGATGGCCACTCCCCCTCCATCATCCATGGCGCCCTGCCCCACGTCCCAGCTGTCCAGGTGTCCACTGAGCAGCACCACCTACGAGGGAGAACACACTGCATCAACACACACACACACACGAGGGAGAACAAACTGCATCAACACACACACACACACACACACACACACACACACACACACACAGCACCACCTAAGAGGGAGAACAAACGGCATCAACACAGAACTACACACACACACAGACACACACCAACACAGACACACACACAAGAGGGAGAACAAACTGCATCAACACAGAGACACACACACACACACACCCCTACATCAAACAGCAACAAAGACAAGCCAGACCCGATTAGCGTGCGTGTTTATGTGCCCTACCGCTTAGAGATTTGATTGAATTCAGTGGGTGACAAACTGTACAGACCCAAAGGAGCAGCGCATGTTTTTAATCTGTGAAAGAAATAAAGACCCAAACTGCGGAGGTGCGGTGAGGAGATAAGAGGCATGGTGTGGGCTCTGTGGCCCAGCAGGAGGACTCCACCGAGTGGGCAGCTCTGTGTGTGTGTGTGTGTGTGTGTGTGTGTGTGTGTGTGTGTGTGTGTGTGTGTGTGTGTGTGTGTGTGTGTGCATGCTCTGTTGCCCAGCAGGAGGACTTCACCGAGTGGGCAGCTCTGCATGTGTGTGTGTAGAGACAGAGATACGTGTGTGTGTGTGTGTGTGTGCGCGCATGCTCTGTTGCCCAGCAGGAGGACTCCACCGAGTGGGCAGCTCTGCATGTGTGTGTAGAGACAGAGATACGTGTGTGTGTGTGTGTGTGTGCTCTGTTGCCCAGCAGGAGGACTCCACCGAGTGGGCAGCTCTGCATATGTGTGTGTGTGTGTGTGTGTGTGTGTGTGTGTGTGTGTGTGTGTGGAGACAGAGATACGCGTGTGCGTGTGTGTGTGTGTGTGTGTGTGTAGAGACAGAGATACGTGTGTGTGTGTGTGTGTTCTGTGGCCCAGCAGGAGGACTCCACCGAGTGGGCAGCTCTCTGCGTCTCCCTGACAGGGGTCACGACCAGCACCTGCAGGAGGCAGTCAAGCACGGCCCTTAGAGAGAAGCCCAGCCAGCACACACACACACACACGCTTGTGAAAGCACCCTCACAGATCACTAGCACACACACGCTTGTGAAACCACCCTCACAGATCACTAACACACACACGCTTGTGAAACCACTCACAGGTCACTAGCACACACACGCTTGTGAAACCACCCTCACAGATCACTGACACACACACACGCTTGTGAAACCACTCACACAGATCACTAGCACACACACGCTTGTGAAACCACCCTCACAGATCACTGACACACACACACGCTTGTGAAACCACTCACAGGTCACTGACATCTAGGAGAACACATACAGTGGGGAAAATAAGTATTTGAACCCCTGCCGATTTCGCAAGTTTGACCACTTGCAAAGAAATGTGTGATCTATAATTCTGTGCCCTCTAAAACAGATCTTGAAGTTGTACTACAGTGGGGAAAATAAGTATTTGTAATGGTAGGTGTATTTTAACAGTGAGAAATAGAATATCAACAAAAAAAAAATCCAGAAAACTGCATTTTATAACATTTATGACTTAATTTGCATTTGATGCAGAAAGTTTTCTGGATTTGTTTGTTGATATTCTATTTATCACTGTTAAAATACACCTACCATTACAAATACTTATTTTCCCCACTGTAGTACAACTTCAAGATCTGTTTTAGAGGGCACAGAACACACACACACACACACACACACACACACACACACACACACACACACACACACACACACACACACAGAGCAAAGCAAAGCAAAACATAGCTAAATAGCAGGTCAAAACACAACCATTCAGTCACCCATTACTGTGCCACCTTGCAATAGGTTATGGAATCGAATCAAATCAAAGCGTGGAAGCAAAAGGCCACACAGATAATGAGGATGAAATGACTCACTCATCTCTAAGAATAGAGGACCTCGGGGCTGTACCCGCGCACTGGAACATGTTCTGGGAGACGGCAAGGTTGGTCAGACCAGGCAGTCAATTCAAGATTAAAATCTGTTAGTAAAAATGCAAGTCTAAAACTCCCATTCCACGTTGATGTTACTGATAGTGATTTAACTGCCAATCGAGCATTATGTTTGATCCTACAGATAAGAACCTTGAGGAAAAAGGAAATAACCTGTGAAATGTGTGGCTGCTTATTTTATTTATCTGCCTGCGGGCACCAGTGACTTAACTAAACGACACTACTCCTGGTCAAAGTCATCCTGAAAGCCAAGCATTGTTCCTTTATTGCCTTAAATGCTGATAGAAATCCAGAACCAAAGTGCCAGGGTACATCTTTTTTGGCCTCTCGGGTTCTATAGGGGCTGCCAGACAGTGTGGGGGCTGCCAGATATTTGGTCACGCATACGCACTGAGCACAGAGCACAGGCTTGGCAGTCTCCACAACGCCAGTCTTGGAGCTCCAAATCCAACATCCTGCAAGCCTCATTCATCAGAGGGCAGCCACCAGTGTGTTAGAGTGGAGAGCCAACCAGCACAGCAGAGGCAGCAGCTCTGGCGTCCACGTCCACCCACTTCAACTACATGCGTCTGAATCCATACATCATACAGTAATATAGTAGAACCTGCACTTTTCCTGGACTGCAGCCAATTCATTATTGTCAGTCTTCAAACACTTTTTTTTGCAGTCATTATTCAAAATAAAATATACTATTCGTCTACACAAACAAAGCACACAGCCCCCTAATCCACACAGGCATTGCTGTCAGGACGGCCAATTGAGGTGTAGGGTTCACTCATTGGGAAAACTTCAGAGCCAAGTAGCGGAGAACAAATAATCAAAACACCACACAGGGATTCTGTGAGTTGCTTTGTGTCGTCATTTCTGGAGGCAGAGGGGGACTGGTAAGACCTTGTGTAAAGTGGTGCCTTGGCGATGTCCAACTACAGCAGCTCCAACCCACACATGGCATTACACCAGGCTTGGCCCGATCCCCATTTCTTATCTTAGATTCGGTCATTGAACAAGAATTTCAAAGACAATTTCACAGAGCCGTCTGTCTGCCAGCACTAGGTGCCATTAACCCATTAGCACAGGCTTTACTCTCCACACAAACAGACACTAGCTGCCATTAACCCATTAGCACAGGCTTTCCTCTCCACACCAAACAGACACTTTGGGTCTCGTTTCCCCTCGTACAGATGCAACCATAGTTACTACTTCCACCAAGATTTAACATACTTTCATCTTCCTGTTAGCATTACGGTCTGCTGTGCTTCTCGCGCACACTTCCTGTGCCCCCCCCCAGTCACTACATTATTCATACGTGAAGTCCAAGGTGTAGTTGCTGGGGCAACGGCGAACAAAGGATTCTTGATCAGCAGTCCTGTGGGTATTGGGGGTCTGTGCGGAGCGCCTGTAGGGAGAAACCTCATGGAAAATAAAAAATAAAAAGCTGCGCAGAGCTCTGCAACACAGCACACGTGCTGCACTGCAGAGATTTCCCAGAGTGTCATAAGTGGAAATTAATTCCTCTTTTAATGGAGCTGCATTCTAAATTGCTGTATGATGATTAATTAGGTGCAACAATTACTTGAGACAACAAACTGCGTTTGTTTTTTTTACACACACACACACACACACACACACACACACACACCCCATTCTCAGCAGCTTACTGTACTTGAGTGATTAGTGCTCAGTGTTGTGGCTGTCCCACTGGGGCTGGTACATGTTTATGATTTAAAATATAGTTTGTTTGCGTTGTTGAAATGTGTTGTGACGGTCTCATTATAAATTAAATGTCATCACATTTACTGTGTGTGTGTGTGTGTGTGTGTGTGTGTATTGCTCCCTCTCACTCTTACACATAGACGACTCACATTGTGAAATATTTGCATAGAGTAGGAATATCCCTGAGAGCAAAGAGCAGATACAGGAGCAGACAATTAAGACATCAATTACGGAGAGAATTCTATGAGGTTCCATGAAAGCCTCTTTTACAAGGCGTGTGTGAGGAGGGCCTGTGTGTGAGCAGGCTTCTGAGGACCTACAAAAACGGCCACTGGCTTGGCGAGGCCACTTTCATGTGCAGCGAGACCTTGAAGGTAAACATCCTTTTGTGTGCAAAAGCAGCCATGAATCAAACTTTAATTGCTGTTGCGGTCATGGCCAAACTCTATACAGAGTCTCTTAGCAGCTGAAGTTGAACTTGGGGATAAAGGGAACATGGTAATACCTTGTAATGACTTGCCCACACTCAAAAACGGACACTCCCGACACGCACGGTTCAGTCTGTGCTTTGCGCTTAAGCCGATTCTAGCAGCTCCTTGTCCTTATTAAGCCCCAGAATGTCAAAGATAAGTGTGTGGCCAGATTCGGCGGTTAATTAAAAGGCTTTAGAATGGAATTGGGAAAGTGGTGTTGTGGGTGGGCACGGCAGCCCAAGGGCAGGAGCACGGAGGAAGGTCTCGAGAGGAGACACGCAGCGCAGCACATCACTCACTCACTCACTGCTTTGTACAGTACATCCGGTGTCATTCAGCAGAATCTCCACCTCACACACTGAATTCAAAATGGACCCTTGAAATGAACATGACCAAACTGATACTGATATGAGGTAGTGACACAGATGGAAAATCCCTGTAGTTATATTTCCGATTTGGTTTGCTTTCCTTTTTATTTTGTTTTTCCTATATATATCAGGCACCTGTAAATCATAAGAGAAATTATGTAAAAGGAAAAGTATCCTACAATGTTTGAAACCTGTTGGCCTCAATAAAGATAAAATATATATAAAAAAAAAAAGAAATGGACATGACCATAATGGAATGGGAGAATAACGGCTCGGGCAGCATGACCCCGTCTTCAAAGTTATGCTTTGCATTCAAATACCATCCCATGTTCACCTTCACAGTGACACGTCCGTTCATCATTGCAATGCGCCATGATTCTATCCAGAGGTCCATCAGAATGCGGTTCCAAGTGACTCTACCCCTGTTCAAGCCAAAACACAAATCAGCACGGAGGAAAGAGGCTAGTTGACTTGCATTAGTTCAATTAAAAGGTGTTTAGCCACATTTATTACACATGCTAGGACGCCCATTTTGACAGCCCAAGTATAAAAACAGTATATTATTTAGGGACTTCCTGCCAATGCCTTTTGTGTTTCAGCTTTAATGAAACCATTCCCCTGGGGTAAAAACAGAGTGAGTTTTGAACTCTAAAGGCATGTCAGAATTTTCCCCAGGAGAACTGAGTGAAATTGAGGCTGTTTGAAAGTGAACTTGATACTTTAGGGGCACGGCCTGTGGTATGTCTTACGACAATACTGTCCACATGGCCCTTATGGTAACAATTATGATATGAGCTCTTCATCGCTCAGCTGGAACACGCAGTACTGAACAGGTTCTCTTTCACCAAAAACATTATGGGCAGGTAGTCTTTCCACGAGTGAACTAATGTACATAATGTGCCTTCTAGAGAGGACAAAATACAAAAACACCCAAAAAAGATAACCGCCTTGATTTTTACACTCTGTGTACACACACACACACACACACACACACACACACCTTACGCTCTGCTGGAGTGCAAAACATACACACCAAAGTCCAAAAAAATATTTGGGTGACGGTGAATAAATACACCATAGACCGGCCATTTCCTAATATACTGCCCCTGCATTTTTGAGGGCAGAGTAATTATGGAGCGGGCCATCATAAATACGCCTGGAGACAGAGAGCCTGTCTCTCTCCCCCTCGCCCACAGAAAAGACACACAAGTTCCAGGAACAGCAGCCCCCACTTCCCATAAGCCACACAGCATCACACCAATAACCTTTCTCTGTATGAGAGTGTGCAGACACACACACACACACACACACACACACACACACACACACACACACACACACACACACACACACACACACACACACACACACACACACACACACACACACACACACACACACACGAAGATGAAAGGACATAGGTAGTCCAACAGTATCACCTCAAATCAATGGATCTCAAACCCATCTGAACAAAGGCTTCTGGCGGGGGAAAGCATGAGCAAGCAGACATATTTGACGTACCATTTTCACACCTCTCCCATATCCTTGGTTGGAGCTAAATCAAGCTTGATGCACTGACAGGCCAAAGAAGAGCTTTGAATAATAGGCTTGTGTCCATGATGTGAGTACCGGTAGACCAGATCCATCCCATCTTCCACTACCCACACTGATCAATACCATCTCCAAACTGCTATTACGGAACACATCCTATGGCTGCTGTAAGGCACTGTTGAATGATGGCACCTGGTGTTGTCCCTCCTTTTGAACAGGATGTACATGTATGGTTGTCATCAGCCCTTCTCCATTGTGTCCAGTCCTGGCCTACACCGGTGTGTGTGTGAACACCTGTTCTCAACTCGTCCGGTCCTGTCCCCCCCTGCTGCGCCACCTGAGCTCCCAACTAGTTATTAGTGACACACACACACACACACACACACACACACACACACACACACACACACACACACACACACACACACACACACACACACACACACACACACACACACACACACACACACACACACACACACACACACACACACACACACACACACACCTGAATAGGCTCAAGTGTGCTGAGGCACTTGTGCACTACCACATCCAGACTGTCCAGTAGCTCACTGAGATGGGTAGTGTGGCTTAGGGTGCCTCTGGCTGACTGTTCAAACTCTTAAGGCTAGTGGTCAAGCAAGACAGCGGGCTACACGTTTAGAGATGGTCAGCTACGCTTTCGGTTTTGGTGGAAAACGCAGAGTCTAGAGTCTACAACACTGCTGGAGAGCCATCCTTTACATCAGTGAGTTGAAATATCTAGTTAGTATCTTGTTCTAGTCACTAGCCACACTGCTGATTTAGCAAATGTTTTGTTTCGGAGAGTTACTTATTATAGCCGTGGGTTTCGAAAATGCTTGTTGGGTTACAATATCGTCAGATGTGCATGCGACCTGAAAAAACAAAGAGCGGAAGAACAGACGACAGGAAACTCAGATGAGTTGTCCTACGGCAGGACTGACACCTACACCACTTCCCCTCGCTACACCAGAAGCCTGATGCACAGAGGAAACACTAGTATAGGTGCTAAGTGCTTCTGTGCACACAAAGGCACAATCACGTGACAAGTCAATCTTATCTACATGGTCTTGTGTATGCACTGTTTAACTAGGCATTAACCATTTTTTTTTGTCTGAGTGAGGATCTCTGGCAAGTAATCTGAAATGAAGTGACGCTGGTCACTGGTCACTGGGCTCTCACTTCCCCCCCCCCCTCATCCTTCCTCACGTGACAGAGAATCACACGGCCACAGGTGTTCCCCTCAAGCCCCACAGCGCATCGAAACTGAGAGTTAGGATCGATTCAGAGTGAAAGTCAGCAGTAAAAGTAGACATGCTGTACTGAAAGGCTGCAGTAATGAAAGGCTCGTCAGCCTGGCGAAGGAGCCTGTTCGTCATGGGCAAAATCACAGACATGTCAAAAAGACCTACCAGTGCACATGACAAGTGGGCCTGAAATGGCTGTGCAAAGAGTCTGCACAAACATTCCCCATAGCTGCTTAGAGTGTCAGTATTCTCAGGACTACTGGGCCACTCCCAGTGAAGACAGGATGGCGACACACACACACACACACACACAATCACACACACACACACACACACACACACACACACACACACACACACACACACACACACACACACACAAGGTTGGGGGGGTTGGTCATGAAACAGATGCCCTCCCGTTACACAAACATCATGATAACGGGGTCAGAAGTGACAGCCAGTTTCTCAATATCTGCACTTATTGTCCACCTACGTCACCTCTAGGTCACACTAGCTGCCCAACAGACTTCAGCTGACCTGAGGATGGAACACTTATACTCACTTCTCTTCAACTCTAGCACACCCGGGTTAAGAGCAGATTTGGATTGGTTAAGAATGTTTGTGTGCCTTCTTTGTTTTGACTTCTCTCTCTCTCATTTCTTCTCTTAAACAAAAGATGAAGGAGAAAAACGTGAGAAACTCAACAGAATGTTTGCAGCATGAGGCCTATGTGCGTTTTCCACACTTTCTAAACAAAGTTGTGAACACATGTTCAGCATTAAGACACGTCCGCACACACACATCCACCCGGCCTCTCCCCAGTAGATAGGCCAGGCCCTGCTGGAGAGCCCCGTCGGCTGCCATGTTATGACTGATGAGTGTGGGGGAAGCACTATAAACTCTGGCTCCTCCACTGGAGTCCATGTATACAGAATTGGACAGAAGCAACAAACAGGCACCCCCCAGCCACCGCACACGCTGACCACAACTTTTGTGCCATCTAAGTGCATAAAACAACCAGAAACCCCATACTGGAATCCACACATGCACGGCAAACAAAGAAAAAAAGGCATGAAGGGGAGATGCTGGTGGTGGGGGTGGGGGTGTACTGAATGACCATCCCATTAATTGATGTATTTATTGAAGTACTTTAGTCTATGCCACCGCACTTTGTTCTACTCTTAATGTATATATATATATATATATATATTTTTTGGGGCTGTTCCTACTGTTTTTGGATAGTTGTAGTATTGTTATGTTATATGTTGTTGTTGTGTTATATGTTGTCCCTCGTCACACCAACAGGAGAAGCACTCAAAATTTCGTTGTATAAATACAATGACAATAAAGGCTTTTCTATCTATCTATTCTATTTTCTATCTATTTGGAGAGAAAGATGAAAAAAAAAAAAAAAAAAAGGCAAGCCTGCGGGCAAATAAACCATACTGAGCACCCAGGACCCCTCTGTCCACCGATCCACGAGAGACTCACAGGAGTCTGCGGCCTCAGTGGCACAGAATTCAAATGCAGAATTAGTGTTGGGGTAAAAACATGACGCCGAAGATGATGAATGATCGCTCAGCGCTTCACAGTCCAAGCCAAGATGCTGCGAAAAGGAGTCAAGCTTCCCTCTCTGCTGCGTCTCTGGATACAAATGATTTAAAGTTGGAAAAAATGTCAGTTTGAATATCTTCCCATATATATATATGCCTTTAGCATGCAGGCCTACACACATCCATCATGAGGGCCACTGGGACGTGAGATCCTGCACACCCATGAAAAGGCGGAGGCAACTTTCAACTTGAGTAGGAGCTTGAGCCAGGTTTATTTGAAACTTAGCAGGTATAGCTTGTGTTTTGTGAAGTAGGCCTAATTAACTTCTTTTGAAGAGACCCAGAATCCTCATGACAATGATGTTCTTTAATATAATAATATTAAAAGTAAAAACAAAACAAACCTGATGATGGAATGTTCATTTAACAACGTGACGCATCTAGAATTTCATTAATATCTTATAATGTCTTGTAAGTCTATTATGCAATGTCAAAGTAGGCAACATGATTGTGTGGAAAGTTTATTTAAAAAAAAAAATAAATCAATCAAAAAGCACCTGAGACAAGTCACAAGATCTGGCCATGAACACTTTCCAAGGATGCAACTCTTTCGATTTTCTTCTAGAAACTACCTGCTCTGTCCCTGGTGGCTCACAGCTCTTCGCAGCTTTATCAGTGAGCCATGCATTATTTATGAAGCCCAGACGATCCCCACTCACCACAGAGATGAATGGTTATGACAGGGCAAAGCCCCCCAAGACCACGGCACTGAAAGGGAGCCACAAAGCTTTCAAGTGCTTAGCCAGGCAAACAGCAGCTTCACTGTTTAAGAAGGGCTTTCAAGAAAGTGCCTGGCCGTGGTGCCAACATTAGGATTATATTGCTGAACGAAATGTTCCATTCTGCTGTTGGTTTAACACTGCTTAAAAAAAAAAAAAAAAAAAATCACAACAAACGAGGCCTTAGGGTGTTGTTTGTATTATTAACCACAAGACAAATGAATCAGGTTGCACCGGAGGGCTTGGACCGATAGGATAGATAGAAAACCTTAGCTCATCAAACATGCACCGCTGTAGCGGCCCTGCTGCAAATGCATGGCCAATCCATTT